>NW_027106234.1:751129-779452 GCF_000696795.3 Halyomorpha halys | reverse complement strand
GAATTTATATTCTATTTATTTCAAATGAATATTATTTGTATTTTGTATTTTAGGGGGGTTTATTTATATTAAAGAGGGGAATAATAAGGAAAAAAAGATTGAAAAGGAAGACAGAGAAAAATCTTGGGATTAACAAAATAAAAAAAGTCATATACTATTAGTATATATTGTTTAAGGGTTATGCCTATGTGTTGTAAGATATAAAAAAATCATTGTCTGATAAGATTTGAATAAGTATGCTATGTAGCTAGCAACCCAATAAAGTTGGGCGACACATCTTTGTTGTTCTTTAATAAAGTTTTTTCCTTTTATGAATAAGTATATTTTTCTTATTATTATTTTTTTGTGGAACTAGGGGTTCAGTAAAAAAACAACTATAATGAAACGAAGTTTGGCAACTCTATTGTTTGCATTGCCATCCCCTAGAATGAAAATAAAGTTTTTTAGAACAAAGACTAATTTTTATAAAAAATTATTGTACAGATGAATAACTATAAACATTGCTTACAATTGTTTATTACAGTGTGTTCTACATTGCTATGATACAATTTACTCAAGGTTTGTGCCAGAACTGAATAGGAACGAAATAGAGAAATGTAAATGTCGGTTTGTTTTGGTTTTTCCATGAAATATTAGTTTTGTGCTTAAAAAACATACATACAAATCATGGATTGGATATGTTACAATGTTACTTCTTTTTTCTATAGGGAGAGGATAAAACTAGAGGTACTTCCCATCCACAGGTGTCGGACAAAGAATGATTTTCGACCCCGTCTGCTCTCCAGGAGAGTGTGAAGGAAGACGTAACAGAGGGCAGCCATTGATTACCACCAGCTAGGACTCTGAAGTCACATTAAGACTTTCTCCAGAGCTGGCTGGAGTTTCGCAACGCTCACATACCGGCTTTGAACCTTATCTCTATCCCCTCCGGAGTGAAATCTGGGATTTTGTTTTGTTAGAAGGCCACCTTCGGCCAACAAAGCAGATTCAGGAGTGCTAGGATCATTCCTACGGGACCGTGAAACGTTCCACGTGAGATCCAAGATACACAACGCCAACAGTTCTAGGGCAGCTAACAATAGTTCTTAACAGTGATCTAGGTTTTCTAGGATGGAGCTGGCCTATGCTTAAAAAAGATGTATCTCTTAGGAACACAAATCTAATACAAAGTGTGTAATTATAAAATATTATATGTCTTATTTAATCGTGCCATACTTGACTATATTATGTATCTTGTTTATTTATTTCAGATAAAGAACTGCAACATGGTTCGAAACTTTTAGTATTTTTGATATTCTTTCTGGACGTTCTTTTACTTCACAGTCAACGAATAAATTTCCAATAAATAATGTTAAGTTAGTAATATATAGATTTAATCTAAAGCGAGTGTTAAAAAAAAAATTATAAATAATAATAAAACAAAATTATTTTATTTTATTTATCCTCCTCT
Source organism: Halyomorpha halys (assembly GCF_000696795.3). Taxonomy (NCBI): domain Eukaryota; kingdom Metazoa; phylum Arthropoda; class Insecta; order Hemiptera; family Pentatomidae; genus Halyomorpha; species Halyomorpha halys. Next base: position 778,002 of record NW_027106234.1, on the reverse strand, counting down.
ACCGTTAAGTTTGAGCCTATGAGTACGTATAGGAATGTACATCTAGTATTTTTGTTTCTGTAGATGGCATTTTAGCCAAAACGTAAAACGTTTTGTTTGTTAATTAGTATTGGTCAAATGGCTTTGGCTTTAAATTTTATGAAAAATTTTGTTTTATCTTTAGTAAGAAATGATTTTATTACATTTTTATACAATAAATTAAAAAAAAATCATTAAGACGAAAACAAAATTAATTTTACACATTAAAAAAAGATTAACTTTTAGGTAACAATGATAATTTTTTCGTCATCAATTAAAGAGTATAATAATAAGAAAAAGTGTGGCTGATTAATTAAAACTTTTGATATAAGAAAAATTGCAGCTAAGTTCTTCTAAATGTGTTAAGCTGAACGATCCCTTTGTGCTAACCTGTTCATTCTTCTAAAGTTTTATTTGCTGAAATAATGTCATTGAGTTCATGATCGATTTCGTTTCAATAAAAACAACAAAACTAGAAGTCGTAACAGATGAGGCTGATGGACGTACAATATAATACATTTATTACTGTATTCATTTATATGGAAATGGACCATACAAAAAAAAAATTAAGATGAATATATATTATAGGTTGCTATAGGTCCCTAAAACCCGCTGTCACGCAGAGGGTTAAAAAAAAAATGATCTGTGAAACGATAGCCGAAAGTAATAAACGCTAATGAAAATAATAACAATACATCATGATTTTCATAAATATTAAAATATAATAAATAATATCTGAGCTACAAAACTTCATTATTATTTCATTTAATTTTTTTCAATTATGTATTTGAAATTTGTTCTCAAGTAATTTTTTATTTAAAGTTTTTTTTAAATTATTTATAATAAATTTGTTTTGAGTAATTAGATGCTTATATTTAATAATCTCTTTATTTGTGTTATTGAATATTCACGTGACCATATTTTATTGGGCATTATACCTTTGGTCATCTGTACTTAAATAAATAAAAACTTGCTAGTTTTAAATCAATTAAAAATTAGTACAAGTTTTAGCATATCCCAGACCATGCTAAAGTTGAGTGTGCCATGGTATACATTTTTGTAAAATCTGTTTATAAACTTTTAACATAAATAGTACAAACTTCATAAATATCCCCATACTCTTATGTATATCTAAAACTGGCCATCTTCCTTCGGGAATCCCGGTTTTCCGTTTAGCATTAGGTAAAAATAGACAGAAATCTTACAATTAAAAGTAATTATCTACTTCAGAATGATATATATCTGAACTGAGAAAATACCTCGCAGAAAGTTTAGTTTATATTTAGTTTCAACGAAATATACTTCGCAGATAAAAATATGTTTTCGAGTTCAACAATCCCTTATCTACCTCGGACGAGTGAAAAATAAATTAGTTTAACCATTTATCCGGACCTATTTGAAAAATGTAATGAATATATTTTATTTTCACTAATCTATACATGAAATATAATGTGAGGGGAAGCATTTCGAATGACATGTTCTGAGGTCTCCTGACTCCAAAAAAAATCTATTTTCGCAAAATGGTTTGTATTTATGTGTACAGCATAAATCAAAAAAGAAATATACGAAACTGAAAATACGTATTCAAGGTAGGTATATTAATTGGATGTTACAGTAAATTTTAAAAGTTGCTAAAATCGATTAACCTGAAATATCATGTTATAGATTTTACAAATATCTTAACATTTTTTGGGGGAAAAAGTCGTTAAAGCCAGATTTTGATTAAACTCGGTATATCAGTGAAAAATCCTGTATAAAGAATAAGTATAATATATATATATATATATATATTTATTACCATCAGCTTTTGAAATATCACTGATTGGGCTAAACACCGAGTATAAATAAAAAAATTGAATTATGAATATTTAAAATTTGAATTGAAATCGTTCGCATCCAAACTAGACTAGGTAGAAATATTGAACCAAAAAAAATGGTAGAAATTCTTTACCCCAAGAATTCAATGAGTCAAAACGTTTCCTAATATTTTCCCTGCGAAAATGGATGCCACTGAGTGTGTGTTACTATTTTAAATAACATTTTTAATATTAAAGCAAATTAGAGCCATGTATCGATTTTTAAAAATATATAGAAATGGTTGTACACAATCGTGTACTACGGTTGCTTATTTCTTATATACAAAACATCAACTTAGAAAACTACATGTTATTTTTTGCACGTATAGTTCTGTTCAAATGAAACAATTGTATAAATACAACGACTAAGCAAAAAAATACAAAACAGAATTTATGTAAATGTATACGAATAGTTTAAAATACCTCCCTCCATTCACAAAATATTAATTAATGGAGGAGAAATAATGAGAAATGTAATTTCAGCAGTGAGGTCCCTGAATTAAGAACAGGAAGGGCCAAATTGCATATTTAAATACATCAGGCATTAGGACTGAAAAATAACGAGGCTTCAAAATGCCCAAGATCTACCTCGTAACTTTGTTTTATTTTTTCGAAAAATTAAAAATAAAACAATAAACGATTAAAGAAATAATTCGTGGAAATATTATATCATAGCTTCATGGTTCTACCATTGAAAGAGTATTACAAAATAAATAAATATAACGTTCAGAAGTAATGGAAAAAAATTATTAGAATCCTTCGGAAAAGCTACCTCAATTAATTAGTACTAACACTAATCCTGATACCTTAAGTGTTAATATATAATATGATTTTTTATTTATTTTTTTTCACATACAAACTCAACGTTATTTAACTGATTATAAGCTTTATGCATATAAATTTGTCTTTCTGTTTTTTAGTTGTACATTATAACCAGAGTCCGGGATTTTATACAGCAAAAACCCGTGGAATATGGTATATAATATGAAATAAAAAACATAAAATATACTACAAAAAAAAAACTGGAAATATCAATATTATAACCAGGAAATAAGTTGAAGGAGAGATTAAAAATTAAGAAAATTAATATGAAAATTACCACATACAATCAACAGCAAGCACATAAATGTGTTTTAACCTATTTGAAAGTACGGAGTTGGGCTTAGGGGCTCCACTAAACCACCGAATTCCTCACGTATTCGATCCTTACAATCCAAAATCCTTAATGCTCCTTACTTTGTCACAAATCAAGTCAACAAAACAAATCCATCAGGACCTCAATGTTAAATATGTTGCCGATTTGGCCGGAACCAGACCCCAATCCTTCCATGATAAACTTCCCAACGGCCGAAATCCATTTGTTTCTAACCTGGATTCTACTTAAATCTTAGGCGTCTAAAAAGAAGATGGCCCCGAGATCTTCTTTTCTAGTAATTGGAGTCCTATTAATAGGTAGATTCTCATTATGTTTGTATCATGTTATTTTATATCTAATAGCAAATTTACTAGAAGTATATAATTTTATACATAAGTAAATAACAATAAATAAATTACTAAAAAAATATATCAATTTAATTTTTTTTTTTTAATGTTATATAAATGATCCAAACATGCAAAATGTAATTTAGTGAGCAATAATTCGTAAATATATTCAGTCAGCCGTGTAAAAAATATATGTAAACAAAATATGCAATTGCGTCATAGCTCTGATAACTTCGTTACAAGAGGTATTCATAATATTGTGTTAAATGTTATAAGTATAGCATTGTGAGCAGCCTTATTTAAAGTCATGTTAAATGGTAAATGCATTAGAGCTCCTAGCGGATTTTCTGAGCAACTTCTTTAGTAACCTTTCCTTCCTGAAAACTAAAACTTCATGTTATAGTTTACTTCTAAGTTTTGATCACAGTAATTTATTACAACATACCTAAAATAAGTGAAAAGCAGAAGTGTAAAAGTTTGGCTACTGATTTTATTTTTTAAAAAGTCCAAAACACAAAAAAAATACAAATAAAACGGTCATGAGCTCAGCTGGTCTGTTTCGTGACGTCATTCTCCATTTAACAGATCTAGTAACAGACTCCCAGCCATGTTACATGTTATATCGTTTTAACATGGTAAAAGAAGGAAATATAATATAACATAAGCTTTTTCATTTAACATATTATAGTAAAGATTATGAATACCCCTACTATGAGAACACATTAATAAAAATCGTAGTTTGTGTTTGTTCATTATAAATTGCATGTCGGTTCTTTGGCTGAAAATGTTTTGTTTTTTTTCCAAATATTTAATGAATGTCAAGTGTAATGAAATATCCACATACTTGATTATTTAAAAAAATCAAAGGGAATAAACTTTACAGTTTTATTTCTCAAGGTCTGGCGTCGTGTCCAAAGCAGCCCTTACATCAATTTCTAGTTTTAAAAATAGTGGAACCTTCTCTATTGCCAAAGCCAACACAACAGCCTAAAGGACTTCAGGAATTCACTGAGTGGTTTTAAATTTAAATCTGTGAACTATACAGGAAGCCATGTAGTGTACTATAAAACTAATACTCAAACACTAATACTAACATACTGTGTACTCTAACATGGCACCGTTACTACACTTTTATTAGACCATATGATTAATTATTTTGGCCCCTAATACCGCCAGACAGTTGAGAGCCAGGAGATAATCTCGTGTGAAATATGGTCGCCTTGGTGGGGCCACAGTCACCACCCATGTCGTTGATTTTTACATTTACGGCGAATCTTCTGAGAAAGATGTTGAGAACCGGAAATACTTTGAGAAGATCTGAATGGAAATTCGGATTTAAGAAAGAAACCAGGTAGGAAAGACAAAATATATGAAGTTAAAATGTTATAGTATAGAAGATAACGTTTTGAAGTTCAGTTTAAAAAAGTCAATCCATAAATTTCAAAACTAATGCTATTCTACACGTTTGCCACTGACCGCAAATTCAAGACTTGTACAAATGATTGATAAACAAAGCAATAAACGTCTAATACAAGAGCCGGGGAAAAAAAAGGCAGTTATCTCACCCCAATTTTTGATTACTTCAATGAAAACTATATATAATATAATAGTCAAAATTGATGAATCTGCCAAGTACAGATATGAGGATTAAAAAATGGCGGCTATTTCAAATCCTTAAAAAAACATTGATTTTTCATTCGGAGCTCTATATCTTAAAAACTACCAAAAAAATAAAAGAGAACAATATTTAAAGAAGAGTAAATTTGCTGAAATATTAGCCCTAAAAGAGCTATTTACGTCCAATAGTTCTCGAGATATAGCTTTTTAAATTTCTTAAAAATCTACTAAAAAATTATTAGTAAGTTAATTTATTTTGAGAAATCTATATCTCAAGACCTATGTGACGTACAGATGTCTATTAGCACTCAAATCAAAGCTAGTTAAATGGACAATAAAGATGTTTTAACCTTCACCTTCATAGGAATAGTAGTTTTCATGATATTAGCTAAAATAAATTGATTTATAGTTGTTCAGACAATAAATTTGATTTATGAAAAATTTATTTCAGAAACCACTGGACGTACCGATGTCTGCCAGCGCTCAAATTAAAGCTAGTTAAATTTACTAAAATAGTTAATTATGTTTATCTTTGTAGGAGTAGTAGTTTTTATGATATTTTACAAAATATACTCACAAAATGTTAATTTCTAGTTGTTCGTCGTTAGTAGATCCATAAGACGCACAAATGTCTGCCAAACTCAAAATAAAGGAAATTTAAATTACTATAAAGTAGTTTATGACACTTATCTTCGTAGAGGTAATAGTTTTTATGATATTCACATATGAATATAAATTTGGCAAATGAAAATTTGTCCGAATAACTATAAATCAATTTATTTTAGCAAATTTCATGTAAACTATTACTCCTACAAAGATAGACATCATAAACTACTTTATAGCTCATTAAACTAGCTTTGATGTGAGTGCTAATAGATATCTGTACGTCAAATGGTTTTTGAGATATAAATTTTTCAAAATTAATTCACTTACTACTGATTTAGTACGTCCCATACAATATTTTTATGAAATGTTGCTTTGTAAAAAGCTATATCTTGAAAACTATTTAACGTAAATAACCCTATTAGGGCTTATATTTTAGCAAATTTACTCTGCTTTAAACGACGTTCTCTTAGGTTTTCTTGAGTTGTTCCTACTTTTTAAGATATAGTGCTCCGAATGAAAAATTAGTTTTTTTTATCCCTTTGAAACAGCCGCCATTTTTTATTCCCCCTACCTATACTTGGCAGACTCATCAATTTACACTATTAATTATACATAGTTTTCATTAAAGTAATAAGAATTTGGGGTGAGATAACTGCCTTTTTTCTCCTCTTGGGCTCTTGTACTAGTCGGTATGCATACGCCTGTGTGTTCGAAGAAAGAGGAGAAATGAAGATAGGGTACTATGACCCCATAAATGCCCTATAAATTCAATCTTTGTTGTTGATTTTTTATGAGAAATTTGTTAATTAATTTACCTAGACATATAATGTCTTTATAAATGTATATTAGCGTTATTAAATTAAAAATAAACTACTAAAGTTAATTAACAAGATTTAAAAAATAATCTTTTTATACCAAATCGATATAATTTAAAAATATACATTCTTAAACTAGAATTAGAGAGATAGAGAGAGAAATGTTTTATTTATCCATGCCTCCCAAATACATTAGGTTGGTACAATACACAGCATACCAATCAATCCATGATCGGACATATATACAATACATATATTTACATGATTTAACAACAATTTTTCCCCCCTATCTTCCTTTTACAATCCATACTCGTCTACACATTAAATACAAATATTTTATTTTTTAATTTAAGAATTTAATTCCATTTGACAATTTTATTTTTAAACAAATTTATCATTAGACAGCAATGTAAAGTCAGACCAAAGACATAAAAGTCACCGCAGTAGATCGGTTAACAAAAAGAAACAAATAAATAAATTTAAATAAAATTAATAAATAGATTTAGAAATAAAAAAAAGGTAGTTAAAAGAAATACTTTAATAAATAGACAAATTAAAAGAAATAATATAGTGAATAAATAAGTAAAGGGAATACATAAGTTAAAACACAAATCGACAGGTCCAAAAACTAAAAAAAACCTTTCACAATCCTTGGGGAAATTGTTATATACATTAAAACTCGAAGATCACAAATGTTTATTTGTTGGCAGTTCTAAAACGATGCTAAGAGAACACAAGCTTGTGGATGCAGCACAAGTCCCCTTTGATTTGTACCCAAAAACCGATTCTCCACGGATCGGTCACAAATTCAGGCCAACTTGTTCCGAGCCAATCGAAATAATTCACCCACACACTAGCGCAGGCACGTATTTGCCATAGTTCGGCAAAGGTGTAGAGGCACCTTTAAATGTATAACATTATAATTGGAGTAGAGATACAGAAAATCATATTAAAAGAAGAGGACCAATCAAAATAAATATAGAACGACTTTTTTTTTTCTTTTGATCAGATTCATTAATTTAGCTATTTTTAACTCAGTGTTCCAAGGACCCTTTATCCAATTTATATCAAAGCAAGGACCCCCTCACGTGCCAATAATAAATAAAGTGGTTAAGCTTAGTTCTGATACTAATCAACGCAATCAATTATATCTCAAATCATTTTTATGAAGATGACAAAATAATTAATTATTGATACATATTTAATTAATGCAAATAATTTTCCCCCGCACTTAAAAAATGTACCCGCATTTCGCTGTTAATAAAAAAAAAGATAACAATTAAATGTCTATATAAACTAAATATAGTTCTAATATACAAATTAAAATTTAATTAATGCGAATAATTTTCTCTTAGTTTAAAACTGGTTCCGACAGTTTCTGTTAGTTATAAAATAATAATATCCATATAAATTAAATTTAATTCTGATAATAGTCAACAAAATTATTGTTTCGTAATTATTTTTACCCAATATAACAAAATAATTAATTATGAATACATTAAATAATTCAAATAATTTTCTTTCATATTAAAAAAAAAATTGCCGAAATGCTGATAATTTAAAAAAATCAAAACAATAAATTTAAATAACAATAGAAACTGAGTTAAATTCTGATAACAATGACGAAATCATTTCTAATTTAAGTCCTTCTGACGAATATAAAGAATTAGTTAATTAATGATACATATATATATATAATACATATATAATAATTATTGGCATTAACTTTCTTTGTTGAGTTTAGGATAAAAAAAAAGTAAAAAGGATAAAAATTAAATAACTATATCTCAGGATACCATGAAGGAGATTATGCTGACATAATGTGGCAATGACGATTAAAACCCTCCCCAAACCCGCTAAAAAAGCTTTTACCGTCTTTACAACCCCAATATGTGGCCAAAATTCAAAGTATCCTGTAAATTTTACAACTAGGACAGGTTTTGAATAAGAAATAGGCAATAACCGTACAAGAAGTTGCCAAGGCAGTAGCCTGTTTAACACGTATCTGCTAAACGTTGGACCGCCCTCTTTTCTCTGTTCCAATGGGACCCTTCACTAAAAATGTTATCATTATTTTGTCCGTAAATGCCATCTATATTTTCTACAAGACTTCATTGGAATTTAGAAACTAGTTGGATGGGAGCGAAGCCCTATATACTTCCTCATTATCTAGAAAGTTAGGATTTGGTATTCTTGCATAACTGTCAGCTGACAAACGAGAAAAAAAACAACAAATAACCCGAAACTTGCAGTTTGTATATATATATATATATTTTTTTTTTTCAATACCTCATTTAATGCAAATTCCTTTTCTAATTTCCGTCTGCATCTAGGTCATCAACTATCGTAACCTCGGTTGGGAATTAATTACCAGTGATGTGAAGCGAGTTATTAAAACCTTAATTAACATAATTGCAATTAATTAACTAATTAATAATCGAACGATTTCCCGCTTGATTGAATTTAAGTTTTTCTTTCCGCTATAGTCTCCGCAAAATTAATGAAATTCATTGTTTTTTTTTAAACCAATATCAATCATATTACAAAATAATATAATTATTGGTAATGTGTACTGTTCAAATTTAATAGACTTATATTTTTAATAGACTAAAAACCGAAGCCTTGCCGGTTAAGAGGGAGAGCTGATTAACCCGGACTATATAAAAGAACAAACTCAAATATTAATTTAATTCATATATTAAAATGGAAAAAAAAAATGAATATGTAAGTATAAGTATCGTAACCTCGGTTGGGCATTAATTACAAGTTATGTGAATGTTATGTAAACATATGATGAGGTTAAATTTATTAAACAAATTAAAATAATTTAAATAATTATTTTGCAGGATTATAATCAATTAAACCATTACATCATTCGTTTTTGCCCGAAAAATATATTATACTTTGGGCGTCTTTTTCAGTTAATTATAGTTTTTAGAAAACAGAAAATACGTCAAGTGGTTGTTATATTTAAAATTTTAAGTTGGTTTATAATAATTTAATGATTTTGTGTCATGACTTATCCATTGACTGAGCTCTAACCTCTTCGTTATTTAAAATCTTTGAGTTCTGAACCGGAGTAAGATTTTTAGTACAATTTTAGGAAAAACTTTTGCAACCTACATGCATTTCAAAAGATCAAAAATTTATCACTTATCGCTACCTAATTAGTAAATTTTAAAAATATCCTTTTGTTGATACATTAATTAAAATAATTGTTCCCAATTTCAAATAAAAATATTAAAAATAACATGTAGGTATTAGTTTATGTAAATCATAGTATTAACGTACTTGCTATCCAAAATGAGCCACCAGATTACCTGAAAGCAAAGAAAAATATCATTTTAGTACTCACAAACAAAATAAAATAACAAATATATACCACTAAAAAATATATTATTAGAAACTTAAAAACACCTAAAAATGCACAACAAACAAAAAACTATAGTGCGTTTTACTAAAACAGAAATCTCCCTATTTTTTTTTTTTTTAATGATTACATATTTTTATTGCATAAATATATAATGTAAAATATTTACCAAATTGTTTTGGGATACCCCCTTAAACAATAAAGATTTCTTTTGGTAAAAAATAAAGGTCTATTTTGGTAAAACAAACCTCAGGAAAAAAAAAAATTACTGAATTAAAATAAATAACTAACATTGAATAGAAAAAAATGCATATCATTGGGTGACATAAAATAAATGTATTTAAATTAATATACATTTAGTTCTTTTGTGTTTATATCTATGAGTTGTAGTTTTAGTATAATTTCCAAATTCTGTGATTAGATAAATTATGAGTCTGTTTATATATGTAATCCTTTACGGTATGTATTTAATTCAGTGTACATTTTAGATATTCTTATGTAATATGGATAGTTATAAACAATTCTGAGGCATTTGTTGTTAAATACTTGTATTTTTTTTTTATATTGGTTGAACTGTTAAAGCTCCATATGGGGCAGGCATAAGTTAGGATGGGTTTAAGTGCAGCTTTATATATTATCAATTTATTTCTACTAGATAATTTAGATTTTTTTATTGAAATATGGATAAATGGAATATTGAATGAATGGAAATAAATTTTCCTTGCGTTTTCCAGTTTCGAACTGATGTTGTGGTTAAATAATAGTTTGCTGTTTAAAATGACTCTTAATTATTTAACTCTTTTAGCAAAAGGGACAGTGATATTATTTAAATCTATGGTCGATCTAATCCCCAATTTTTAAGGTATTCAGAAGTTGTAAATCATTGTATCATCGGAAAAAAGGGCTATAACAACCTTTTTAAATTTTGGGTAATCATTTGTGAAGAGATTGAATAGTATGGGACTTAGACAGGAACCCTGTGGGAGACCAGTAATATTATACGTGGGAGAGGTTACTTTCATGTACTTATGTTGTAGTAAAGTTTAATTTCAGAAGATATTTTAGTCTCGTTTTATTTATTTCAAAATGCATCGAATTTTCTCAAAAGTATAGGTGGTCTTTAGGCTTTGACCGGCAAGTATATTTAATTTTTGTTTTCAATTTTGTTCACTACTACATTCAACAATCGGGGGGTGACGGTAGCAGCGTGGCAACGCACCTGTTTGCCAACCCAAGGGTTGCGAGTTCGAGTCCCCAGCCCTATCTGGGATTTTTAGAAGCATGTAATTATACAATACTTACTCGCAACCTCCCCCTGAGCATTTGTGAGGCCCGTTAGCCAATGGGTGGCACTCACAAAAATAGGCGTGGGAGTGACGAACCCATCCTATCACAACCACGTCATGAAAAGCGCGATGTATTTCCTTAGTACATCGCGCGAGGTCTTGGACCTCCACGGTCCAGACTGTCGCAGTAATAATAATAATAATAAACTATATTAACTTGTACATATAAACATAAATAGATGCATAATTCAGAATCTATGATAAAATATATATACCTAAGACTAATTTTGTCCCGAAGCACTGAAACAAGTTTTTCAAAAGTTCTCGATGAAATCCTGTGCTTAAATTAAGAGAAAGCGCACCATGGCCAATTAGAGCTTCGGGATTGTTTTCCCACCGAAAGAACAAACTAGGAAGGTAAAAAAAGGTAACGGAAAATCTATATAAAATTTTCTTCAACGCTGTAAAAAGTGGAGGGTGGATGACTGGAAGAAAAGTTCCCAAGGGACATGCTTACTGTGCACTTCTACCCGCGTCTTTTTTTCTGCCGAAGGGGAGACTCGTCCTTGACGGTGTACCGTACGATCTAGCAATCCAGCATCACAGTTCTCAACCAGCTTTCCCGGAGTTTCTTTTCGATTTTTCTCTCATGGAGGGATTGGTTGTGTTCCAAGTACGTTAATTTGAAAACAATTCCTACATTTTGATAATTTTTTTGTTTTATGTAATTTACAACTGTACAAAATGATAAATACAATAAGTAAATATATGGAATGTTTCATTTACACTTGAAAATCTTGAGAAGAAACCACCCATTGGTGGTACTTGAAGCATTAATTTAAATTAGAAGGTACCGTGGCCTCAGAGGATCATCAGAGATGGTTAAGTATGAGAGATTAAGAACTGATGGTAAGGAGTTTGGAATGAAAAGACGCATATCTGTTTTGGGCCAAATCTGCAACGAATGCGAAGTTAAGGTCTTTGTGGATGAGTTTATTTGTAACGTAATAAGGAGCATCAAGGATTTTACGTAGGATTTTGGATTGTAACGATTGGATGCGAGAGGAATTCGATGGTTTGGTAGAGCCCCAAAGCTCAATTCCATATGTCCAAATTGGTCTGATTATCAGAGTATAATAATTTTTTTTTGCTAGTTAAAAACTGAGATCCCCAACTTAAAACAATCAACCTTAGCGTTCCTGAGCCACAGCTAGGCTCTGATATCTGACGTGAGATATAAAAATAGCAAAAACTTTTATTGAAAATAATACAATCTCCCACACTCAAAGGTAATAAGTATTAGTGTTGTATCTATTACAATATATACAAATGAAAATTTAAATAAATATATATAGTATAATTTAAGATTAATAACAATAAGCATTACTTACAATTGTAAATTACTGTGCGTTCTACAAAGGTGTGTACAACTAACTCAAAGTTTGTGCCAGAACTGAATAGGGATTAAAAATGGAGAAAGGTAACAGTGAGTACATTTTGGTTTTTCCAGCACGTAGCCTTTCTTCCTAGCAGGTAGTCAGTCTGTTATTTATGTTTTGTATATTTGTATTTAGTGTTGTTAATTATGTTCTTATGTATTTATTTGGTTTGAGTAAATTGAATTTAAATTCTGCCCTTCTCATTTTTTTTTTTTTTTTTTTATAGCCCTATTCTTATATTTTTCTATAGTAATTGTTTTTTTTTTTAATTTCATCTAAAATTGCTTTGTTTCCCATTGTGTGATTTTTGGTGTAAAAAATATGAAATGTCCTTTTTGTCTAAAATTTGTGGTGTGAATTTATAGTTTTTTTTTTTACAATCTAGATATAATATATAACAGTTTTTGAACCCAACAAATAACATAAATCACATAAAGGTTGTATATATCATTTAATGAAAGAATGTAAACTATATATATTTTTTTTGGGGGGGGGGTGGCGGGAAGAAACTAAGGAACTTCTTATCTCACTTAATTTCCTCATAAGGAAGTTTTGTGCTAATAATTAGAATAGAATATTCTCAACGTATTTTATTATTTATTTGAATTGCTTACGAAGAAATTGTTAATTAGGTCACACCCCCTCTCTCTGTAAATAATATTAATAACTGCAAATTTTCATTCATAATTAAAAGGATAGCTAAAATAATATAATATTGTAGGAAGAAACTATTTATTGTAAACCAACGTTTCGCCCCAGTTTGCTGGGCTTCGTCAGGGCTAAACGAAAAAAAAAAAGATACAAGCATTTTAGAATTAACAAAACGCTAAAATAAAAAAAATTCAGAACAATATTATGTTTATAAAGTATATAAAAAAAAAATTAATAATGACAATATAAGAAAGTATAATTGGAGAAGATGGTTGGGGGGGGGGGGAGGGGATGCAATCAGTAAGAAGAACATAAATAGTGCCAAAAAACTGAAAATGAACAAAACAATATTTATAAACATATTGAACAATGTGAAAGAAAATTAAATACATGATTCAATGGGTAAGTGACACCCACATACTTGTGACTTTCTTTCACATTGTTTATACACTTTTTTTTCCAGTTTTTTGACACTACTTACATATCCTTTTACCTATATAATATTGTATTCCATCTTTCACTGTTATCAATTTACTACTGCCTAATTCCATATTTATCAATCAACTATTTTGTATTATTCAATTCCATATTTTATATAATTTCCAAATTGGTTAGTATACTATTTCGTTTCAATTTTATGTTTCTCTAAATAATGGTTGTTATCTCTTTTTATTCTATAGCCCTAATGAAGACCTGAAACTCAGGTCGAAACGTCGGCATGAATAAATAATTTATGTTCTTACTGACCGCACCCCCCGACCATCTACAGTCAACTATCTTTCTCATAAGGAAGTATAGATGTAGGTAGACTAGAAACAAGTTACTAATAAATATAACCAGGTGTGATAAAAATTTAAAATACATATCTAGACAAATAAATTGTAGGAGGCTACTCATTAAAATTAGTTATAAATATGGTTAAGAGGTAGGTGTAAAAGGTAGAACAGATAGGTGACGTAGATATGGTAAAGGTGAGGTATAGTAATATATAAAAGGGAGGTATTGAGAAAATTGATAAAAATAAACAAAAATCGTAGGGATAACCACATGTCAGATTGGAACACTGAATTGTGTGGAACTGGACATAGTGCGTTTTTTTCATTTAGCACTGATGAAACCCTGCAAAGTGGAGCGAAACGTTGTTTACAATAAATACTCTTCAAATCAGATTCTAAAGGACTGAACCACCACTATTCAGAAATTTTAAGCAGAATAAATATGTAATAATTGTATACAAAAGAGATTAAAATTTAAAAAAATGTTCAAATCCTTAAATAGTACAAGTATGTAAATGGAATAAAAATGCAATAATAAAAGTGTGAATAGAGAAGTAAATATGTTAAAAAATAAATTAAAGAAAAGGGGGGGATAAATGTATATGTGAGAAAAATACACATAAAATAGGAATAAACTAATTATAAAATTTTAATATATTAAAAAATGTTTATGTTGTAAGCAGAAAAATTAGTAATGAAGGTTAATTAAATTATATTGAAAATGTAAATTAATGTTTTAAGAAAAATTATGTTATATGATAAGGTGATAACAGAGTCCTAACCTGTTGAAGGTAGGTTCTGTTTGGAGTTTGCAAAGGTAAATGATAGAAAGAAAAGTGGTTAATAAAAGTTTTAAATTTAGGAAAGAATTATATAGAAAAAATTGTAAGTAGGAATCTATTTTTTAAAAAAACATCGAATTTTATAATGTTATTATGATAGTATTTTAATTGATTAATTTATTTAGAAATGGGACAAAGGCAATTAGCCGGCAATTTTAAAAATTTTAAAGGAAAAAATGAAAACAAAATAGAGGTAAGACCAAAAAAATCAGTAAGTGAAGGACATTGTTATAAAAATAATTAAAAGGAGCTGTTTGTAGGTATCCTTGAAAATGACCTAAGTGGTCGAAACGTTGGAAGTTTAAAAAGAATAAAGTTGAGAAAAAGGATCAAAATTGTTTTTAAATAAGCTAAACCACTCCCAAACAAATATATTAATAAAAAATTATTCATTTACTATTTTTATACCTACATTAACCGCAACCCGGACTATCCTCCTACAATCTACTTCATCAACCATCTTCTTGCAATAAAGTAATTGATAATAAAAGTTGAAAGTTACTGCCGACTAAGCCAAATTAAAAGCGTAAAGACGTGCTAGCATGGATCCATTTTTTTTTCTCGCGACAATAATCATACGTTGTAATTAAGGAATAACGGTTCTAAAATTACTAAGAGGAGAAACTGCAACTAACAGAAAGATTAAACATTGCAAACAGGCAACTCTGAAACAATAGGAGGATATGCAGAGTGGAGTACAAGGCAAAAACGAAATTTGAATTTCTCTGAATGAATTGGTAATTTTGACAATAGGGAGCCGTTTGTCACGTACGTCTGCCTCAAGATCACGTCTTCCTTGTCTCGTCTTCTGGAAGAAAGGGAAAGGGAAAAGGAGGATCCGTCTATCTTGTCCTTCGCAGTCATCTTTGCGTAAATAGTCGGCATTTCCCTCCAACGAATTCCTGTCGCTCCAGAGCTAAGTGCTTTCTACCACGAGGTTACTTGGTCATGTCCAACCGATCGTTTTAGCTGACCAACATAAAGAAAAAAACTCTTACTTTATTTTTTAATACCACAACGTTCATAAGCGTTTTTATAAAGCCGAAATAAAACATTACTAAATAAGTAAACATCAAAAAATATTATTAATAGATTATAATAAATTGACCTATGTGAATTAGAAGGAGTTAGTCAGAGCTGCGGTAGAGAAAACCGAAAATAGTTTTTAACAATTTATGAATTGTTAATAAAAAAATGAATAAATAAAAATAAAATATGCTTTCATTTAATTATTTTATTTTTATTTTTTTGGGAGCGCGGTGGCATCGTGCCTTACTACTAACTTCAACGACCCGGATTCGGATCATACTGGGCTGAAAATTGTTTTCAGTCACACTGTAGCCGTGAGTCAACCCTGTGGGTTCTGGAGCCCATACTAGAGTAGTCTAGTAACAGTACTTCCTTACAGATTTTAATTTTCAATTGTTATAGTTGTTTTATGTTTTACTTAATTTATTATATCCTTATCTCTTCATGTACATGGTTCGATTATGATCATTTAATTTATCTAGTTTATATACATATAGAGATTTTATTTATTTATACAATTTTTTTTTAAATTTTGATATGAATGTTATAATTTATCACTTATGACATTCTACACCCTTATTTTCAGATTTGTAGAGATTTTTCCGTGATTTCAATATACGGTGAGAGAATTTGTGTGTATAGGTTAAAAATAGAAGAAAAAAAATAATAATTTTAAACAAAATAAAAAAAGTAAAAAAGATGAAAAAAACAAAAAGAAAACTTTTGGAAACCCAATGCAGTTGGGCAGTACAGATTTTTGAATAATGTTTTTCTCTATTCTCGATAAAATCATTGTAACTTGTAATAATGTAATGCCTAATTTGTAAATTAAAAAACAAAAATATATATATATATTTAACTGGTTTTGAAATGTAACGTGTCAAATGTAATCAAATAAGTTTATTACTGAAATATAGTACATATCCTATTAAGTGTAGTATAAAATATTATAAAAGGTACATTATAGCCTAAAATTAAAGAGTTGATTAAAAGTCTTATATATTTGAATGAATAGTCAGCCAAGTATAGCCCAAGGTTTCTGTTGAAGCAGTCTTTTGCATCTTCAAGGAGAGTTCCTTTCTCTCAAGAAATTGAGCAAGGGGTTTAGTCTCTAAATGACTCCATTTCGTTGCGTTTGGGTCGGCCTAACCTTTTCCGTTCCTCGCCATCCAAAAGGCTGGAAAGGTCCATAATAATTAATAATATATTATTTTTTCAAAGTAGGCTCAAGCTCTAATAAATGTTTGCTTTCGTGATAACAGTATTTTTACGGATTTCTGTTTAGTTTACAAAGTAAATGTTTGTTATAAAAGGATCAATTGCTACTTATAACATAACCTTGAAGAAATACTAAAATAATAGGTAATATTCACATGAATGCATCTATGAAAAAAAATAGTCTTTATTTCAAATTTGAGTTTGCTTTTGCGATTACAACCAGAGAAATTATTGATATATTTATGTAATTTTCATAGAGAATTCTACGAGTATATTATAGTTTAAATCTTTGGCGTAACATCCCATCCTGTTCAATATAAATTTCGGATCATTTTTTTCCCTTTATTGTACAGTGTTACATACTGTAATATACAATTAGACAATGGTAAAAGAGACAAGAGAGCACATTCACACCATACTTACAGAGATGTACATTAAATTATAACCAAATTATAAATATACCAAAAAAAAAAAATATAAAGGAAAATAACATTTTAAACAGAATATTTAAAATTTAGCCAGGGGAACACCGAAACTTGTCCCCCTACTTGTGCGGGAAAAAGCAGGACACCAGAAGATACCAGCGCTTCTCTCTTAACCGCACAACTCGTATTAAATACCAGTGGAGGCTGAGCGAGGTAACTTGCCTATTCAAGTCTAAATCCGAAATAATTACGCTCATTCGAGACATAATGAACTGGATTCTGTAGCAGAACACAATTGGAAGATTCTACTCGCAAGGCCTTCGGTCTCTACACAACTGACTGGTCGACGTTTCGCCAACTCAGGCATCATCAGGACAGACAAATATCATAAGTACGAGGAAAAAATGCAGTACATCTCACATCAATAGGAAAAAACAAAGAATCAAACACACACCACTCATCATTCCATGACACATTGCTTTGTATTATGACGATTGGTATATATGAGGACGTCATAGCGTGATTTCTCTAGTTAATGTGTCTTTTGGAACGTTGATCTAAGGATGTGGTACATTTTGTCTTCGTACAAGAGCCCCGTGATCTAATAGTACAAGAGCCCAAGAGGAGAAAAAAAGGCAGTTATCTCACCCCAATTTTTGATTACTTTAATGAAAGCTACTATTCCTACAAAGGTAAAGGTCATAAACTTCTTTATAGTCCATTAAACTAGCTTTAATTTGAGTACTAACAGACGTCTGTACGTCACATAGTTCCAGAGATATAGATTTCTCAAAATAAATTAACAAACTACTAATCTTTCAGTAGATTTTTAAGAAAGTTTACTTTTTAAAAAGCTATATCTCGAGAACTATTGGACGTAAATAGCTCTTTTAGAGCTAATATTTCAGCAAATTTACTCTTATTTAAATAATGTTCTCTTAGATTTTCTAGTGTTGTTGGTAGTTTTTAAGATATAGAGAAATTAATGTTGTTTTTTTTAAGGTTTTAAAACAGCCACCATTTTTTATTCCCCCTACCTATAGTTGGCAGACTCATCAATTTTTACTAGTAATTATACCTAGTTTTCATTAAACTATCAAAAATTGAGATAACTGCCTTTTTTTCTTCCCGGGTCTTGTACTATAAAGAGTCCCTCCTTGATCGATATTGGAAATTTTTAACTTCCTTTTTTTAATATTACTTGTTACATTTCAATTATATAATAATTATTTTAATTATATAATGTTTATTTTTGTTGGTAGCCCAACATTTTATAATCTGGGGGAGAGGGTGGGGTATTGCTTAAAACATCCAGAAAAGGAATCAAGGCTTTCTCCTCTGAATCTTCAAATTGTATTTCAAAAAAATATTTTATGTCTTCAGTTAAATATTTGTTAAAAAATAGATCAATCCGAATAAACGTAATTAAGACAGGCTTCAAATGTGGAATTCCTAATGAGAAAATGGATTGAGAAAATTTGACCTAAGCTCTTGCCCGCGCAGAACCTTTCCTCTTCAGAATATGCAAATGAGATCTCTGTCAACTAATTCATTCACTCATCAAAATTCAGATGTCGGTTCCAAAAAGAACCACCTATCCGTGATGATGGCTGGAGGGAAAAAAAAAATGTAGATTTCATATTTTTTGCTTCCATACATAAGAAGAGGTATCAAGGGCTAATCAAACGTTATATCAACTGTTGACCGGTTGTCTTGTTAAGACGAATCAGCCGACCATTATTTTGTTTTAATTTTTAAATTATGTAGATCCCTTTCAGTATTTTTTTTTTGTATTTTTTAAAAGAAAATCACAAATCAACCAATAGCCAATGATATGGAAAATAAAAATTTGAAGTAAAAACAAATAACTTTTTTATTAAAAGTTGTAATTTCGTATTAGCAATCATAACAGAAGAAGAGTTGGACTTTTTCCAATAAACAATTTTTTTATTCACTTTTCATTAAAGCTTCAAATCTAAAATGAATAAATTTCTAGAAAAATAGTCAAAAGTCAAACGTATATATACATTGACCTAGTTGGTACTCAAGAACTTTAATTTTGTTGGCCTTGGAAATATTGGACATTCTCGAAATGGATAATTTTTGATCGTGCAGGAGAACTGGGTCAGGCAACAACTCAAATTAAAGTTCTGATATGAATATTAATTAATAATTACAAAAAAAAAATTAAAAATATATTATATGATAGTTATTAAATGATTTACGATAATAACATGTTCATTTCAGAAGTTTTCAAGACTAATTATTATTCAAATACTATTATACATGAAATTCGATCATAATTTTTCTCAAAACTTGTTACCGATATTTAATATGAGAAGATTTCTTAGATAAGATAAAGTAATCTGTTAATTTATCATAACAAGCATGTCGAAACCTATCTCCTACGGAAAAAAAGGTTTATTATTTTTAAACATTATAGCAATGAAGAACCTCCCCCCCCCCAAGCTGTAATCATCTAAATAGAATCAATATCTAAACAATAAGATGGATTACCCTTATATTAAAAATAATAATAAAAAAAAAAATTATCGAAACGGTACCATATAACTCAAGATATAAAAGATGCTTTTTTTATTAATTTAAATTTAAAACATATAAAAAATACAGTAATTATAAATGTGATAAATGCTTCAGCACACAGTTTAATCTTGAGAATGAATCAAACAATAATGGTACTTCAATCATTGCTTTAAATCTCTCGAGGCCATCTCCTTTTCAGACGCCTTGGAGGATTATTAGGGATAGTTAAGGATGAGAGATTAAGAACTAATGGGTTTCGGTGGGTAAGGATTTTGGAATTAAAGGAGGTATATCTATTTCGGGCAATATCTGCAACGAATGGCATGTTGAGGAATTAATGGATGAGTATATTTGTGGCGTAATAATAGTACAAGAGCCCAAGAGGAGAAAAAAGACAGTTATTTCACACCAATTTTGGATTACCTTAATGAAAACTATGTATAATTACTAGCCAAAATTGATGAGTCTGCCAAGTATAAGTAGGGGGAATAAAAAATGGCGGCTGTTTCAAAACGTTAAAAAAAATTATTTTTTCATTCGAAGATCCAGATCTTTAAAATTATCATCAGTACTATAAAACCTAATTGAACATCATTTAAAGTAGAGTCAATTTGCTAAACTGTAAGCTCTAATAGAACTATTGACGTTCAATAGTTCCAGAGATATAGCTTTTTAAAAAGCAACATTTCACAAAAATGTTGTACGGGGCGTAGTGAAAGATTTAATTATTTTAATTTGAAAAGTCTATATCTCAAAAACCACTTGACGTACAGATGTCTATTAGCACTCAAATTAAAGCTAGTTTATTGGGCTATAATGTAGTTTATATTGTTTATCTTCGTAGGAGTAGTAGTTTTCATGATATTTGCTAAAATAAATTGATTTATAGTTACTTGGACATATTTTCATTCGCCAAAATTTGTTTCTTGTCGTTTTTGTCATGGTTATGGGGACTCTAAGTAAGAATTTTCTCAAGATGGAGTCCTAAGTAGTGAATATGTTCAATAGGCTTTAGTGGGATATTAACAAAAGGTACAGTAGAGTAGGAGGGTATTTCCTACTCTAGGGTGGATTTCCTAGCATAGGGTGGTCCTATGCGACGAAAAGTAAAATGATACATTTTAATTCAACTTTCGATACCAATAAAGTTAAGTGACAAGATTTATAAAAAATATATTTATAACTAATTGGTAGAATTTCAAAACATAAAATATTAAACTAGAGTTGTAGGGAGCTGGCAACACTGAATGCTGGGTAACCTGGGCAGGTTATCTAAGAGAACGGTTTAAGTCATGTGAATTATTATTGTGTATCGCTATTATATTATGTTATATTAATATAAGTTCATCAAGATTGTAAACAGTTGTTAATTACATACTACCATAAATTATATAACTACCAACAAACCTACAGAGTCAATTACGAATTCCGAAGGTTGGAAAAATCCATTATCATTTATAATACCGAGAGCATAAATGTATATAGATTATTGTTTTCAAACTACACTAAGCACAAATTTCTGAAAGCTAAACTAACGCTTGTCTCAAGCTCGATTCGAAAAACTCAACAGACACTAGTGAGGATGGGCCACAAATTTATACGTGTCTCTTCCAGCCTATCTATACGCTTGAGCAGGAGCTTGGCATAGAATAAAAACATAGATTGGCAAATCTGTAATCTGACGCACTCTATCTTTAAAATGTCATCCATAATGGCAATGGGATGATATCAGTTAGTTCAGCATTTATGATTCCTTTTACCTAGTTCAGTTCCGCATTGCACCAGTCATACCTCATTCCCTTATTCTTACTCTCACCGTAAACGATCATAGATAAAAAAATCATAAACAACTACAGTAGAACCCCAGTTATTCCTCCTATTCGGGACCGATACACCACGAGTTAAGCAAGAAAGTATAAAATAAAATAACTCCAATAAAAATTTAACTCATATTTTAGGTAAAACTTAAAATGGAAAAAAACAACTCAGTATACAGGTTAAATGTTTATTAATATAACTATCTATGATGATATTAAATTTATTAGAGAAATTTAATATGATATTTTAAAAACATTTCTTTTTAAAAATTTAATGATTTAATTTAAAAGAACAAACGAAATTATAGTTTTTAATAATAGTCACTAAGCCATATTTATTATTACTTAAGTTATTAGTTACCAAATAATAATACTTTATTTATTTCCCCTTTGGAATATTTATTTCCCCACCCCCCTTGAGTCCCTTTGGAATAATACAGAAGATAGACAGATGTGGGATAAGGAGCCTCAGAGATACATAAAGAAATATACAAAGAAAATAAATGGTCATTATAAAAAAGAATTATCAGTTACTTTCTAACTTTAATCAGTTAGGAAAAAAAAACGATGACAAAATAATTAAGAACGATGTAATAATTAATATACATATTTACAATTATATCTATTTACAATTTTATGGGGTCTGAATGAACAGACGGGATTTCAGTGTAGGAAGGGTATTGGAGCGACAGGCGTTGGAAGGGATGGAGTTCCATAGGGATGAGGATCGGATAATGAACGATCTATCGGAGGCAGCCTATATGAAGGCTAAGTCATAAAATTTATTAAGACATATACATGCATATATTTTTTAAGATTTGTACATTTTATTTTCCACTTCTTTCATCACTTTATTTTTATTAATTTCATTCTGTATAATTATTTACTATATATCATTCTGTTTATATTTTTCTTTTTTGTATTCATTGGTATTTATCATGTTCTTAGTTCTTAGCCCTGGAATTCAAGCAGTATTAAATACGTTTTTTCAACTTATTTGTTTTATATTCTGGCCGCACCCCCAACCGTCTTCTTTTCATTATATGCGTGGATAAATAAATTAATAATTATCATATAAAAGTACTAGAACGAAAATTGAATTTATAGGTAGTCCATAAATATTTCTATGATTTTTAAAAATAAATGGCAAACCGACTATCTACTCTTTTAAGGGTAAAATTTGCATTAAATCAATCAAAACCAGATTAAACAAACGATTAGTCAATTGCGAATTTCTGTCCTACAGACACTAATATATGCGCAATCATTCGGTCCGGTGGCCAGTTCGGACAGTTTTAACCGGACGAACAAGCACGAATTATAACCGCAAGAACTTAGGTAACGGTTTGGCGTTATGCGATCGGCACTGTAACTTCCTAATGACAGGCGCAATTCCCATTCCAAGATTTAAACGCTTATATAGGCGGCGTTGCTAACTGTTTATTAAGCGGTTGACTTTCAGTACTTGTTTGTATGAGGTGACGTATACGTCATTCTCACCACACAGTATGCTATTTTATCTTTATCAACATATACATTAATAAGCGATACAGAGACTATATTAAAAAAAAAAAAAAAAAAAAAGGTAAAGAAAATAATAAATCAACGAATATGAGTATTTATGAATTAGAATATACTGTAAGAATATGATAAAAGACATAATCAGACAAAGGAAAGATGAATGTACAAAAAAAAGGTACTTGATTCGATAGGTGAGTACAAGCCACAGAGATGGAATACCAGAGAAAAAGTTAAGACTATATTTGACCGAATAATAAATAAAATAACTAAAGAAGAGAGATGGCAGGAACCGCTTATGGAAAGTACATATAGAAGAGAATTAATGTGGTTCGGCCTTGAGCGAAGAGTTCCAATCAATAGATTACCAAAAAGTATATGAGAAGCAATGACTGAGGGATAAAACCACGAGTAATATGAGTGGGACCTCATATTCGGTTCTGACATGAAACAGTTCAGTTTTGTCGAGCAATATATTCATTTAGGACAGTCCATCCCATTTAAAAATAGAAAAGATTAAATGAATAGAAGAATTAAGATGGGATTGATATAAAACCTATAAAAAATATAGGTGCATAAAACACATTTTTAAAAGTAAACTACCTTCAGTGAAGGCAAAGGTATTGAAAACATGTGTGTACCAGGTAATTTTATATAGATCTCAGACATGGTCAGCAACAGAAATTATGAAAAAATAGCCAGGACGCAACAGCAATTGCGAAGAAGTATGATACGTATCAAAAGGAAAAACCGCATCAGGAACAAAAAAGTGCAATCTAGGATTAAAGTACAACTATTGAAATGGAGGTGGGCCGTTCATGTTGCCAAGAGAAGAGAAGATGGTCCAGGATTGAAACGAAGTTGGTAAAAGGGAACACAGGAGAAGGAAAGACCAATTAGAAGATGGCGAGATGAGTACAAAGAGTAGGAGTGTGAATGTGGAAGGGGAGAAAAGACAACAGCACATTCTCCAAACATGTGTCCTAATGGAGGAAAAACGGAAGCAGAGATGGCCTCAACCTACTGTCTTGGTGAACAAGCTGTACGGCGACCTGGAGGATCTCAGGAGTACCGCTGAATTTATTTTGTCATTCCCAGGCTTGGCCATTTAAATGGGAAGATCAAAGAAGAGGAAGAAGAGTAGGAGACAACTGTGGACTGAAGAAATATATAACTGATAGTAAATTATCATTTAGAGCCAAGTATTCAAAAATAGTATAAAAATTATTTTATTTAATTATAGGCAAATCGTTATTTAATTTTAAATCAATCTAAAAAATTATTTATTAATGAAGAAGTGAAAAATTCGTAAAGTGTTTAAAAAACAGACTCATACATTCCAAGGTTTTTAGTTATGTAAAAAATGTAAAGCTTTTATTATTATTAGTATCTTTTTCGGTTTTTCTCGCTATTGCGGATTGAATATCTGAGGTGGGGGACCCAAAAGTCCAACTACCTTCATATTTTGTTTATTTATTTTTATTTTATTTTTCAAATATTTAAAACCCTTCTCACTACACGCGCTGTGTCTAGGAGAACCTCTCTTAGCATTATTATTATTATTTTGGCCACGTATAGAGGATACAGATAACGGCTGGCTCCGACACCTTAAAAATAAGAAGAATCACAACATGGTAAAGTAACAAGGATTTCTTCAGTTGAAATTTAGATGTTTTGTTACTAATAAAACCATCCATAAAGACCTAAATGTTCCTTATGTAACCGATCTAGCCCGAACCCCATATCATTCCTTCCATTATAAACTCTCTAACCACCCAAATCCACTAGTTTCTAACCTTGCTTCCTCTTCCATTCCTGGCAATCCTCCGAGGCGCCTGAAAAGAAGATGGCCTCATGACCTTATATTGTAAAATGTTTTTAGAGTTCTACTACTGGGTAGTTTCTCTACATGCTGTATCACATCATTATCATTATGATCAAATTTACTTGTTGTATTTTTTATACAGTTGTAAATATCAATAAATAAAAAAAAAAATATAAATTTAGATGTAAAGGCAGGTAAATTATAAAGGAGACGGCCGAAAATTAAAAATGGCTAAGTTAGAAGACAGGGGTATGAAAACACAGAACATATTGCATATTTAAAATAATTGCGTTAGTGAAAACTTATGAATAACATAGTAAAAATATATTCAACTCATAAACTTTCACTCCTTTGAGCGCAGCAAAAGCTTAACGTCACTTAGAATTACATAGGCCTCAACTCCATTCACCACGCAGTTAAAATTTTAATTATCATCATTAAATTTTTCATTATTCAACATTCCCCGAAACTGTTCAAACAAAACAGACAACGAGAAAATTAGAAATACTAAGAACTCATATATTATTTGTCACTGCTGTATACAATATGTAGACAGCGAACCAGTTTATCGTAAGTAGAAACTATTGCGAAATCAATATATATAAGGGAATGTCTTTAGGTACAGGTCTGTTGGTATGCCGCCGAACAACCTAAAAACATTTTAACATTCATCGAATCAACTCCAATGAGTGGTATATATTGCTCAACATAATTCTACGGTTTAACAAAGGATATGCTTAAATAAAAACTTTTAAGTTTAAAAAAGAAATTAAACGCGATTTTTATTAAAACCAATAGGGATATGGAATATTTTTCGATAACACTAACAATTTATAAACATACTGAAATGAAATTTATTAATTAATGTTTTAACTATTCCAGTGTCAAATACGGCAGATCTATTTGTACAAGACCCCAGAGAAAAAATTTTGATTAATTGAATGAAAACTATGTATAATTACTAGTTAAAACTGATGAGTCTTTAGTTAGGGGGAATTAAAAATGTCGGCTGCTTCAAATGTTAAAAAAAAAAATCATTTTTCATCCGGAGATCCATATTTTTAAAATTATGAACAATACTATAAAACCTAATAAAACATCATTTAAAGTAGAGTCAATTTCTAAACTATAAGCTCTAATAGAACTAACTATTTACGTTCAATAGTTCCAGAGATAGCTTTTTAAAAAGCAACATTTCGTAAAAAATGAATTAAAACAACAGTAGTTAGTAAATTTATTATGGGAAATCTATATCTCAGGAACTATTCGACGTATAGATGTTTATTACCACTCAAATTAATTAGATGTTTATTACCACTCAATTTAAGTGCTATAAAGTAGTCTATGACGTTTATCTTCGTAGGAGTAGTAATTTTCATGATATATGACAAAATTAATTCTCAAACTTTACTAGTTGTTCAGATAAACGTTTTGATTTATGAAAATATATATCTCGCGAACCATTAGATGTAGAGATATCTGCCAGCACTCAAATTAAAGCTAGTTTAACGTACTATAAGGTAGTTAATGACGTTTTTCTTTGTAATAATAGTTTTTATGATATTTGACAAAATTAATACATAAAATGTTGATTTCTAGTTGTTCAAATAAACGTTTTGATTTATGAAAATATATATCTCGGGAACCATTAGACGTAGAGATATCTGCCAACACTCAAATTAAAGCTAGTTTAACGTACAATAATGTAGTTAATGACGTTTATCTCTGTAATAATAGTT
>NW_027106234.1:722708-750564 GCF_000696795.3 Halyomorpha halys | reverse complement strand
GTTAATGACGTTTATCTCTGTAATAATAGTTTTTATGATATATGACAAAATTAATTCACAAAATGTTTAATTCTAGTTCTTCAGATAAACGTTTTAATTCATGAAAATATATATCTCGCGAACCATTAGACGTAGAGATATCTGCCAGCACGCAAATTAACGTAATGTAAGTTAGTTTATGATAATTGTTGAAAAATGTTTTTATAAAGTTCTAAACAATATTAATTAACAATTGAAAACAACTGGAGACGATTAACCTTAATTTTCAGGAGAGCGAATTTCATCTGGACTAATTAAACATCAATTATTTAAACAATACAAGGGATTCAATAGCTATTTTGAGAAGTTTTGAACTCACTTTTCTCCTTTTTTGGAGTTTACCATTATGTATACCCGCCTTTAAAAATCTACCAGAAACAGTTGTAATTTTTATCAAAAAAATAGAGTTACCTCTTATTTCTCCTGTCTTAAATTCGTAAAATTACCGTTCCTTCCATAATAAACTTCTCAACCACCCAAATCCACTTGTTTCTAACCTGGCTTCTTCTTCATTACCTAATAATCCTCCTAGGCGTCTGAAAAAAAGATGGCCTCGAGATCTTCTCTAGAAATGTTATTGGAGTTCTATCAGTGGGTAGATTCTCCACATGTTTTTATCATGTTACAATGTCACCTACAGCAAATTTACTTGTTGTATATATGTGCATACAGTTGTAAATATCAATAAATAAATTATTTAAAAAAAAAATTCGTAAAATGTCTTCATTTTTCACAATTAATATGAAGAGACACACTACATTGTTGAATTGAGTTTAAATTATAAGAAGTTGCCGCCCTTCAAAATTCGGCATGGTTTACAATAAACTAATTATTCATATTTCCAAAATAAATAAACAACAAAAGAAATATGAATCAAATTTTAAAAAAGAGACTTTGAATTTGTATTTTTCTATACAATTTAAATTAAATAATGGCTATTGAATATTTCGCATTAAAACGTTTTGACCCGTTTTGAAGTTCTTTGTATAAAATTTAAATTAATTAACGATCATTGAATGTTTCGCATTAAAGCGTTTGACCATTTTTGAGGTTAGCAACTCTTTACGTGTTATATTAATAATATTTTGCGGTTATGATATTGGAACTACTGTGGCCTATTTATCATCCACATGTATAACCAAAGAATCTCACATGTTTCAAAACTGTTACAACAAAATAGCGAAGTCTTTGTTCATTTCAACAGAACGATTCCTAATCCGATGAGATGTTGCCTGTTGAATATGCAATCAACTCGTAAACACATCAGCCGCATGCTGCAATCCACAACGTAAACTTGGGAAACGATTCTGACGAAAATAGAACAAGTTTGTAGCATGCGTGATCCTGTGTAGGGATGATTTTGACTTGTACTTATTATTCATGTCCACTCGTTATCATATTGGACATTCCATAACTTCTGGAGAAGTTCTTTACGCAAAATGAAATAGAACTAGGTTGTTTCATCTTCAAAGACACTGAGTCACAATTTTTTTTTTTTTATAGGCATTTACTGTATTAAAAATTCAACAAATTAATTTGATGTTAATTATACAACGGTATAATTCAGACACGTGGAGAATCTAACCATTGATAGAACTCCGATAACGTTATTAGAGGAGAAGATCTCGGGATAATTTTCTTTTCATCCGCCTAATAGGATTATTA
This sequence comes from Halyomorpha halys, assembly GCF_000696795.3. Taxonomy (NCBI): domain Eukaryota; kingdom Metazoa; phylum Arthropoda; class Insecta; order Hemiptera; family Pentatomidae; genus Halyomorpha; species Halyomorpha halys. The sequence goes on along the minus strand of NW_027106234.1, from coordinate 748,860 downwards.
GGCCATGAAGAAGAAGCCAGGTTAGAAACTAGTGGCTTTGGCTGGTTAGAAAGTATATCATGGAAGGATTGATATCTGGTGGCCAAATCGGCAACATAAAAAAAATTGAGATCCTGATGAATGACTTAATTTGTGACAAGGATTTTACGAAGGATTTAGGATTGGATACGAGAGGAATGCGATGGTTTAGCGAGGCCCCAAACCTCAACTCCGTAAGTCCAGATAGGCTTTGTTATAGTCATATAAATGAGTCTTTTGTAATTAGTTGTAAGTTTAAACTGTTTGTCTAGTAAGTGTTGTGATAGTCGGAATCGACGAGCAATTTCCTGTCTTTTCAGTCTTGAATAAGAATTCCAAGTCAGTCGTCTGTTCGACAAATATAAGTTGGATGAGTCACAATCTTAATTCTGAAAATTGAGTGAAAAAGAATATATTATTACTATTTGTTTTTCTTTTTTCAAAATTGATAAATTTATAAGTCACCCAAAAATCCGGATAGTGACCGTAATTATTTAACATTAGTTTTATGTAACACAAACATTCCGAAAAAAATGTTCAAAAAGAAAAACTACTTATTTAATAAATATTGACAAATTATTAAGTTTTTCCTTTTATTGGTGTTAAACAATTATTTCGCATTAATTGAGTTTTTTACGTCTCATGGTTAAACCTTCAGAAATACACAACATTATTATATAATTATTTTATAATGAATTATTAATAATTCAACAATAAAATAATTGGTGGAATGATATGTAAATCCCACATTTACATAAATTAAACCATTTTATGTTATATCAACACAAATTTTATAATAATTGCTAAGTTGCCGAATTAACAACAAAACTTCCTCTAATTTATCTTTAATTTTATATATTTGAAATAATTCAATATCTCTCATTATTCGGAGAAATAAATAATAAATTATTATGGACAGTAAAATAATTAGTTCAAAGAAGGGAAAACGGGTTTCACTCAACCAGCAACGATATACTGGGAAATCGGAAATACTCGATCTAATCCGATCCCACTTACATAGTGCACGGTTCTGTTATACTTCGTTAAAATTTTTTAATCTACACAGGAACAAAGTTAATAATCGTATTTCACAACTCTAGAAACTCTAAAACACGAATTTTCATAACAACCGATAAATAAAACTTTTTAAGTTGCTTTTGTTAATTTAAAATAATAAACATTCTCTGATTATTATTTCATAAAATTTTATTTATTAATAAGTATTACAATCTGACAAAACCTCGGGGAATAAATAATCATTTAAAATAAATATAACTGTGAATTAATATAGTAATAAAATTAAAGCATTTATCACATCTACACAATTTTAATTGCATCGCGAATTACAAATGGAGTCAAAAGAGCATTATATCAAAAAACGGTTCATGAAGTTGTTTGTTGTTGTTGATTGTTGCTCAAAGGCGTAAAACCCTCTGGTCATCAACGCCTATGGCATGATAAAAGTAAAAAAAAAAATTAAATAAATAAAAAGTATAAAAATAAAAATAAATAAAAAAAAAATAATTAAAAAATAAAATAAAATAAGTAAAAAACATAAAAGAATAAAAATCGAAGAGCAGTTATTATTAATAAAGAAGGCGATGTGCTTTTAAAAATTCAAACACTCGTGTAATTTTAGCTTCCTCATCTGCGAGAGCTTCAAATTAACTTGTTTCTTTTTACTATTAGAAGACAAATGTTTGTTTTATTTAAGTGTATCAATATCATTATTTTTGTTATTAATTTTACTTTCCTCTTTTATTGAGAAGCATTATTCTTATCTATTTATTTTATTATTATTTTTTTCTTTTAATAAGAACATTTTATATAGTTAGGGGTGTCATTTGTATGACTATACCCCCTCATAATCAACTGTTAAAAAATATATATAATACAAGTTATATCAACCATGTAAGACCCACCAGGCCGATCTGGTATAAAAATAAAATAAAAAATACACAATTTTGTGCAATATTTACACTTTCGACTTGAGGATCCCTGTGCCAACTCTCTTTCCCACGTAGAGGATGGATTTTCTAGATCCCAGCACAGCCCTGAGAAAGTGCGCTAAAGTCTCTCATTAATAAAAGGAAAAAAAAACATGGATAATTATGAACAGTGAAATAATTTGATAGTTGTTGTTTTTCCAAACAATAGTCAGATTTTCTTTCGCTTTTAATAAACAAAACATATAATTATATGTTGGATATTCGTATGCTATTGGAAAATAAAACTTTGAATATACAGCAAGTAGTTTGCAATGTCAAGTGACTACTGATTCGGTAACCTGGCTGAGGAGACAATATCCCTTTGTTCGAAACTCTTCAATACCCCCCTCCACCCCTACCCCGAACAAGAAGGAATGGTGTAGCCAATCTCCTTCATTAGCCGTGATAAATGCCAGTTCTAATTCTCCACTGCATTCAAATGACAAGACATCGTTTAGAATTGACTGAGTGGGGTACATTTTGCATCAATCGACTAAGAAGAGAAAAAAATAAAAGGTCCAGTTCACTATAAAGCAATCTATTGTTAATTCTAATCAAATAAAATGTCATTTTTTTAGAACTAAAAAAAAATCATATATTATATATAATTTTGATGCGGTACGTGCATCAAATAACCACACTACTTTGAGTGGAGATTGGTTACTACATGGTATATAAGAACGTAATACAGTACAGTACCACACTGTTAAATGTTAATGTTTTTAATTTGAATCTTATTTTTTGCGTTTTAATAATTTAAAACCTCAAATTAAAATTTTTTTTTTTTTTTTAAGAAATACTTTATACATTCATGCTGCCCAAATACATCGGGTTGCTACATTACACAGCATACTGATCAATCCGTGACTGGACAAATATAAGTTACATATTTTTACATGATATAATATAATACATAGATAACATTTTTTTTTTTTCTTCCAGTTTTCTTTTACTTTTCTTTTACAATTAATACCAGTCTACAAACTAACTACAAGTTTTTCGATTTATTCATTTTCTTTTTCTTTCCCTTCCATTTCACAACCCCTATTTCATTTGATCAACAAATTCCAATATGTAACAAATATTAAAATATTTAATAATATAATACATTATTATAAAATGTATTGCCCAATACTTTAAAGGGCTAAAGGATCCGGCAAAGAAAGGCGAACTGAGGAAAACGTCAGATTAATGAAAGTTGAAATCATTTTTAATGTAGATTCATTCAGCGGAGATTGAAAAAGTTTCCTATACCTATCCTTTGCCGTTACGATCTTTTCTTCCTTCAATCTTTTTTTCTTCTTCCGTTAGGACGCGACAAAAGGAACACCCTAAGCCGGGCGATGTCGCCAACGCACAGTGAATCGCCTAGCACAATCTTCTTGGACAACAAAAAATTATGTTCTAGGAATAATTGAAAAATAGCGCTCTTTTAATAATTTAGAAGCTTCGAAACTATTTATACTGTACCCAAGTACGGAAATATATTTAAAAAATGGTATTAATACAAAAAAATCCATGAAGCGTTTGCTGGGGTTTGGGAGGAAGTACTGTAACTAGACCAAAGGATATGGGAGGTGACTTGGTCTGAATTACGCTCGAACGCCAGATTTTTACCCAATTCATGAGGCTAGGATGACCCTGAAGGGCTTCCAAACCCACAGTGTTGACTCACGGTTACAGTGAAAGAAAATAATTGTTTGCTACAGCAGGATTCGAACCGGGGTCCGCTTCCACACAACGTAAATCATACAATAAAATTTACTCGTATTACTTACGATAAAAAATCAGGTTATAAAAAAACTTTTTTTTAGTTTCCCAGATAAGTGCTTGAAGGATCATCAAAAGCATATCCTCCAAATCCACAGGACTGTACCCTCTTATGGTGCTCTCCAAATCTATACAGTTTTTTATTCCGGGTCCCTTGAGATACATCAGTAAGTTGGAATTTCCGTAGCATTTATTTTTTAATTATCTACGTACCATGTATGAAGAATTTGTGCACAGTAACAGATTTGGATAAAGACTTCTGTTATCAGAACTGAGTTTGAAGAATCCAATCCAATTAATTAGCTGGAAGATAGCGCTTTTGACAGAACGTCCTCCAGGTGACGAGGAAGCATAGAGCTGTTCCATCAAAGAAATGTAACCAACTTACATTTTTACTCAAAGAATCCATCATGATGTTGGTTGTAACCCACTTTTTGGAAACTTTTGACGAAACGAATAAAATATTTGACGATATTTCAGGAGCATCAGCAAATCAGGAGTCACATCCATAACACAAAACATTTGTGTAATAAAATCCTTAAAAAGAGACTTTTATTTTTCTTTCTTATGTTTTCGCTGTTCTTCAAGAAAAATTCAAATCTAAGATTATTTAATCTACAGTACTCCATCTTTCTATTCAGTATAAACCATCCTCTCTTTTCCTCCTTTAAAATAAGAAGGATTGATTTAAATGTATCCCTATAAAATATGTAAATTTTTTTTTTCGATGTTCCCCTATTCCTAAGGTGATGATGGTTTGAGTAATTTGAAGTCTATTGTGAAAATACAACTCATTTCTGACCAAATTTGTGGAAATTAATGTCGTCGAGGATCAGTTTCTAACATAATTGGAAGCATTAAGGATTTCACGAAGAATTTTGGAGTGCAGGGATTCGATACGGAAGAAATTGTTGGTCTGTCTGAAAGTCTCAGGTCTATGCCCAAATAGGCAAGATAATGGTAATGTTTATTTGGGCATTCTAGGCGATTAAGTGAAGTAGTTTAACTAGGCAAGCAGTTTGCCTTCCTAGTTTTGTACTATGGCGATATCATATACTGTTTTTTTTTTCAGAAGTTGTTTTAAATTATTGAAGCATTCCAGGAGATAGGGATATATTTTTTAATAAAGATAAAAATATTTAGGAAGCAAACATTGGATCATCAGATTTCAAACATAAAGCGAAACCTGTTAAAATATGGAGTTAGGTAATGTCTATACTAAGTTAATTTGTAAGGAAAATACAACAATAGAAAATAAAGAGATTTTTTTAAGTAAATCACTATTTTTGAAATAATACTGTAAATACATAATTATTTATTGAGATGTTGGAAAACAAAAGGTAATACGAACTGTGTTAAAGTTAAATAAAACTGTAATAATAAAGTAAAATTTTATATTTTTAAAATGATAAGATGAACGATTAATAAGCCCATGACCACTACCACTTTATATTAGTTCCCACCATGTTAGCAATAACTGTCATGACAGTATTGTCGCACTAATTATAGCCTGAGAGCTTACATGCAGAACATGATATTTACTGTCATGACAATATTGTTTTACTCAAGATATTTGTAAATGAAATTCTTTTGAGACAAAAATTAATAGTTATTTTCAGTCCTTGGTTACGTGTATGAAACAAAAAACTTGAAGGTTTTTTTTTTTTTTTTTTATTCATATATTTATTGGAATTTACAAGCGTACATTTATATACATACATCCAGTAAATTTGATTTTTGTTTAAAATAGAGTGATTCAGGCGTGTAGAGAAGCTATCTATTGGTAGCACTCTAATGACATTTTTACATTAGCAAGTCTCGTTGCCATCTTCTTTTAAGGTGCCTCAGAGGATTGTCAGGAATAGAAAAGGAAGCAAGGTTAGAAACCAGTTTGGGTGGTTAGGGAGTTTATAATGGAAGGAATGGTATCTGGTTCGGGCTAGATCGGTTTCATATTTAAACTTAAGGTCTTTATGAATGATTTTATTAGTTACAAAGTAAAGAGCATTGAGGATTTTACGAAGGATTTTGGATTTGAAACGAGAGGAATTCGAAGGTTTAGTGGAGCTCCGAAGCTCAACTCCGTATGTCCAGGTGTCAATTTTAGAACAGACAGAAGCATTTTCAAAGCATACATTTGAAAAAAATTAGAATTTTATTTCCTAGAGCACGTATCATTGTCATAATATAACTCGGCAACAAGGGGTTCCAAGTCATAATAAATCAAAGAATTTAATATAACATATAATTGTTGCTGTATTATTCTCTTTAGTAAAGAGCCAGTTAGGCTGCTAAAAGGGATATATTTTATTCAAATGCTTTCAGCCCCACCATGTAGTGACTTTTGAACGGCCTTTGAGAAATTACGAAATCAATACTTTTTTCCATTCCCAAAATGTCGAATTGATATGACCTAAACATGAATATGTTATAAGGTGGAGTACCTATTTTCAGAACGGTAAAACGAGAGCCTAGGTATTCAATTCAGTTAATAGGAATTAGAGGCTACCTATTAGGTTTTCTATTTGAATTACTAATATCTCTTTCTATGTATATATCTAGAGTCAGATTATAAAATTAAAATAAAAAAAGGAAAAAAGTTCTGATTTTTAATGTATGCTTTCATTTGTTTTATTAGTGTGTTAGTGGCAAGGCACTACTAACTCCAAGGACCTGGGTTCGAATCCAGTTGTGGCAGACAATTATTTTCTGCTTCACTTTAGACGTGAGTCAGTCCTGTGGGTTCGGGGAGCCCTCCCGGGGTCCACCTGGCCCCCAAAGGTAAATATTCATAATATTATAAAACTATTTAATTATTATTAGAATTAAGAAGATAAAAAAAAACCAATTAAATAAAGAATATATTTTAAAACCGTTCTAAAAGATTTTTTTCTATTAAATATATATCTGAACTAAACAATACCTAGCTCAAAATTACCATTAAAACGACTCAATAGTTAAGTGAAACTATAAAGGCAATAATTATGAGAGATAGTAGACCGTGGATGACGTACGAGGATAAGATGGTTGGGGTGCGGTCACAGTGAAAAACAAATAAGTTGATATAACCTATTTAATTGTGCCAACGTTTCGGCTAGAGTTTCTAGCCTTCTTCAGGGCTAAGAACAGAACAAGATAACAACTACAGTAAGTATAAGGCAATAATACTTTTTTTTTTTTAAATATGAATTATAAATTACTTTTGTATGCGCTTTACACTGTTACTAAGTAATACATTATAAATTGTGATATTAAATATTAAACAAGTATTAAAAAAATAACCAATATAATTTCGATATTTTTACTAATTAAATCTTTTAAAATTTTTTCATAAATTACATGAAAAAATAACGTGATGTTTCAGACCCTTATATTTTGGCCATTTACAAACATTTAATTGTGTCAACTCTAAATTCGTCAAAAATTATAATTTTCAGTTTTTTTGTCAGTTTAAATCAATTTTTTTCAATAGGTTAAGTTTAAACTGATTAAAAAACAAAACAAAAATAAACATTCCATTGTAAATCCCTAAATGTGGAGCCCTGAACAAGAAATGTACAAGGTTACATAATTAACAGTATTCTCAAAAATAGACCAAAAGACACTGCCATGATCTATCATGATGATTGAAAATCAAATTGAAATTCAATTATAATAAGGGTTGACCTAGGAAGTGGGAGACACTTTCAATACCTGACGTTCACCTTTATTCTCGGTTGTCCGATGTTACCCCTATGTTTATTTTTATCAATTTTCTTAATATATCCCTTTTACATACTACTATACCTCACCTATACCATATCTACTGCACTTATCTGTTCTACCTTTTCATCTACCTCTTTGAAATAGTTATGACTAATTTTAATGAGTAGTCTCCTACAATTTATTAGTCTAGATCTGTATTCAGAACTTTTATCACCTGGTTTTATTTATTAGAAATCTTTTTTCCAGTTTACCTACATGTATATACTTCCTTATATTGTTATTATCAATTATTTTTACGTAGCGAGTCAAAAGATATTTTTTTAGTTAATTATTATAATTAGTCAGACGCGTTCCATCCTAGGGGTATTCATGATTTTGTGTTATATGTAAAATGCTTTACTATGTTAAATTTTATAAGTATACAATAGTGAGCAGCCATATTTAAAGCCATGTTAAATGTTAAATGCATAAGAGCTCCTAGCGGATTTTTTGAGCAACTTGTTTTATAACCCTCGTTCCAAAACTTCATGTTATTGTTTACTTCTAAGTTTTGATTAAATTAATTTATTACAACATGCCTAAATTGAGTGAAAAGTAGAAGTTGTGAAGAAGTCTGCCCACTGAGTATCTTGCTGATCTTCTAACTGGTGAGGAAGAAAATAAAGATGAGCTAATTGACATCATGACATTATTATTATTGTCATCCATTGCTTTATAAGTTTTAAAAACATCCAAAACAATACTAACGCAATTAAAACACAAACTACGAGCAAGTCACTTAACACAACAACAAATAAAACGGTGACGAGCTAAGCTGGTCTGTTGCGTGACGTCATTCTCCATTTAACATAGTTATATACTCTTAACCATGTTATATGTTATATTGTTATAACATGCTAAAAGAAGGAAATATTTCTCCATTTAACATAAGCTTTTCCATTTAACATGCTAAACTAAACATTATGAATACACCTAATGAAGGCCAGCGCTATGAAGGAATTTATTCCAGCGCCAGCCAGCCACAACTTTATAGTAATCCCTGGAGTATTATATTGTAATGAGGCGGAATGAGATCTGAGGACCCGAGTCATTGACTGTACAGTTTATCGTAGGATTGTACGATGTGTGAACAATGTTGATAAGTGTCCCTCTGTCAACAGACCATTCCAATCCTTGTGATTAACTGCAAAAGATAGCAGCGTCAATTTTGGACGGCCCGCATTCGCAACATTTAACACCAGTCGAATGATGAGAGGAATGCGAAATATGAATGCGTGCGAATTTATGAATTGTTGAAAAACTGATAAATATGTAAACTGCTAAACATGAGTATTGAAATAAGCGAGGAGAAATACATTCAACTAAAAGTAGTAAAATAAAATTAAATCAAGTACTTCTTGATCAAGAATTCCGGAATAAAAAATACAATCACAGGAGAACCCCGCTTAACCGGTGGTATAAAAAATTAATTTTAAGAAAACATTACGTTTGATCAAAGAACTGACTTTGTAACTATTATTAAAATTTAAAGATCGTTTGCAACCTTAGATTAAATCTGTAATCGAACGAAATTTTTACTTATTATTTTATTAAGTTGTTCTTATAAATTTAACTTGTTTTATTAATATACATGAGAAAAGTCCACGGTAAGAATTTTTTTTATTTAGTGTTTATAAAAATTGAAATTTCTGTATAGTAAATACAAGAGCCCAAAAGGAGAAAAAAGGCAGTTTTCTCACCTCAATTTTTGATTACTTTAATGAAAACTATGTATAATTACTAGCCAAAATTGATGAGTGTCAAGTATAGGTAGGGATAATTAAAAATAAAGCTTTTTCAAAGCGATAAAAAAAAATAATTTTTCATTCGGAGCTCTATATCATAAAAAGTAGGAACGACACAAGAAAACCTAAGATCAACGTTGCAGTAGTTAGTGAATTTATTTTTAAAAATTTATATCTCAAAAACCATTTGACATACAGATGTCTATTAGCACTCAATTAAAGCTAGCTTAATGAGATATAAAGTAATTTATGATGTTTATCTTCGTAGGAGTAATAGTTTACGTGAAATTTGCTAAAATACATGGATTTATAGTTGTTCGAACAAATTTTCATTTGCCAAATTTATATTCATATGTGAATATCATAAAAACTACTACCCCTACGAAGATGAGTATCATAAACTACTTTATAGTAAATTAAATTTCCTTTATTTTGAGTGCTGGCAGACATATGTGGGTCTAGTGGTTCTAGAGATATATTGTTTCAAAAATCCAACATTTTATACGCTAGAAATTAACATTTTGTGAGTTTATTTTGTCAAATATCATAACAACTACTACTCCTACAAGGAAAAACATAATAAGAAAAAAATAACACGTAGAATGAATTAATATTAGTTATCAATAATATAAAATAATTAAAACGATCACATTAATATCAGGATGACAGCTAAAGAATAATTATGCCATCTAATATTTAGAAATATTTTTGTATGCTCTTATTAAAAAAACACAATAAAACAAAGTATTTTTTAAGGGCTCTGAAATAAAATAATACAGTTAGTTAATATTTTTCTTAGGAAACTTTAATCCCAGTGAGCAAGCACCTCACCCGAATTTGGTAAGTAAAGTCCTTACAATTTAAATACAATGACATATTCAGCTCATAATGCCCCATATATATGACTTGTCAGTTTAATAATCGCATAATAGATCACAAAAAGGTAAAACAGAAATTATAATTTCAATCGACCAATTACAATGACAAAAGGGTTTTAACAGTGCATGGGCGAAAACTTGCGGAGGTTTAATCGAAATCAGACGAACAGTGCATGGACAAAAATAAAAACTCGATTGTTTGGGTGACGATTTCAGTAAGGTAGACTTTCTTAAACAAGATAAGAAAACAATGACATTGCCTAATTCTTATTTTAATTTTACTTTTCAAAGTAAATAAGACGTGAACTAAACAGTATCGATAACATCCGTCCAATATATCATATATATCATATACATCGCACCAACATTAGCCAATGGTATGCATAGTACGAGAGCCGGGAAGGAAAAAATGAAGTTATTTCACCCCAATTTTTTATTACTTTAATAAAAACTATGTATAATTACTTGTCAAAATTGATGAGTCTGCCTAAGGTAGGGGAAATTAAAAATGGCGGTTGTTTCAAAACCTTAAAAAAACAATAATTTTTCATCCGGAGCTCTATATCTTAAAAACTAACAACACTAGAAAATCTGAGAGAACATTATTTAAAGAAGAGTAAATGTTCTGAAATGTTAGCCCTAATAGAGCTACATACTTATCTCGAGATATAGCCTTTTAAAAAGCAACATTTCATAAAACTGTACTGAAATATCAGTACTTAGTTAATTTATTTTGAGAAATCTATATCTCAGGAACTATGTGACGTACAGATATCTATTAGAAATTAAATTAAAGCTAATTTAATGCACTATAATGTAGTTTATGACCTTTACCTTCGTAGGAGCTGTAGTTTTCATGATATTTGCTAAAATTAATTAATTTATAGTTGTTCGAACAATAAGTTTGATATATGAAAAACTTTATTTCAGAAGCCATTGGATGTACAGATGTCTGCCAACACTCAAAATAAAAGAAATTTAACTTACTATAAAGTAGTTTACGACACTTATCTTCATAGGGGTAGTAGTGTTTATGATATTCACATATGAATATAAATTTGTCCGAACACCTTTAAATCAATTTATTTTGGCAAATGTCATGTTGCTTTTTAAAAGGCTATATCTCGAGAACTATTGGACGTAAATAGCTCTATTAGGGCTTACATTTTAGAAAATTTACTCTACTTTAAATGATGCTCTATTAGATTTTCTTTTATTACTAATTTTAAAGATATAGAGCTCCGAATAAAAAATTAATTATTTTAACGTTTTGAAACAGCCGACATTTTTTATTCCCCCTACATATACTTGGCAGACTCACCAATTTTGACTAGTAATTATACATAGTTTTCAATTTCAATCGAAAATTTTGGTGAAATAACTGACTTGTTTCTCCTCTTGGGCTCTTGTGTACTATGATGTTTGCCAAGTTCCCATGAAAACAGTTTCATTGGTTTTTATTTAGTGTCTCGAAGAATTGTAAACTTTGCAGCTCCCGGAATATTCTTTCTCGGAACAATTGAACTGTTTATGAAGCGAAACCAGTAAAGAAAATAATGCTATTTAAATCGGACCATTAATAACAAAGATAAAGGAAACAATGTACGTATTGTACTTTTCAAATTGGGAAGGAAATTTGTAAGCAAGTACATAACAGATACAGTTTTTTATTAAATGATATAATAAATAATTAATTTATATAATAAACAATTATGTAATAATTTGTATTTTTTTATGTTATAAATATTGTGCTTTATAAAAAACATTGACGTGTATATATCATATTTTACCATTTAATAAATTTTAATTATTTTTTAACTAATGTAAATTAACGTAATAATAATGTCCAAATTACTATCCTTCTGCAGCATCTTTTGATTAGCAACAGTCAGACCATGTGGTTATTCACCTCTCGAAAATGTAACATATCTTTCAATAACTCCGCCAAAGAATACAAGTAATAATCCTGGGTTCCTTGGTAATGGGAAGGAAGCACAGCAATAGTCCCTAATGTGGGTTGTCCCGTTAGAAATGGTCCAATGGGATGGGACCATGGGACGAGAACGACCTATACAAAGACCTAGTCATCTATAGCTCTAAGAATTCATAACCACCTGGTCGAGGAGCGAAAGAACCCATTGGACCAATCTCATATCCAAATATGGTATAAATTGTAATTTATAACAATAATTTCGGGCAAACTTATAAAAAAATAAAGTAATAAATTTTAGTAAAGAGTTTTTATACTAGCGAGTCTCAGGTGACGAACTCAGGAAATCAACAGCCCAAAATCTACAATGGGTAACTAAGATAGAGGGGTTGTCATAATGAGGAATCCCTCGATATTTTTTTCGGGATATTCGCTCCCAAGAAATCTGCAATGTAGTTAGTTTTATCTTAGATAATCAAGGGCCAACTAAGTTTTAGTATCTTATATATTGTTTATCCAGTTTTTAAAATATTTTCGAGAGATAAATTGCATTTATAATACGAACGGTGTACTGCAGGCGACTAATTGTTTTGAACAAGTTCTGTTATTTCCATATGACATTTTATTCCGACTCGTAGTAAGAGCATTTTTCCAAAATTGCGATGAAGGTAATATGGAAATAATCTTTTAATATGTTTTTAGTACTTGACATTAATTCATAATTAATTTAGATATACTTTACTATCAAGTATTACTTTAACTAATATTTTTAATTTTACAAAATGCATGATGGAAAAATACACCAAATTGAAATTGAACATCATGCAGAAAAAAAGTTTTTTTTATTCGATTAAAAAAAAAAATGTAATACAAGACATTTTTTTTTATTATAGACCATTATTTTTGATATATCAATACATTTTATGTTTTTATAAGAAAATAATTTTTTTCATATTTTTTTTAAGGGCCCATATTATATATAACCTAACCATATATATAACCATATAACCTAACCTAAAACGTTAACGAACGAATTTTGATTTCTTATACATAATAAACTATTTTATTCTGTACCTAAAAACTGACCTAAAAAAATTATCATAAATATGCATACTTCTATTTATTTTCATAGTTACTTAGAGAACTTGAACTCAATACGAGATATTTTTATTTAAACCCAATATTCTCTTTAAAAACATTTAATCAGAAAATATTTTAAATCTTGTTTATATAAGAAATCTCATAAGCACTCAATCAACAAATTATTTCATTTATTACAATGAATAAGCACAACTGTATGTTGCGACATAATTTTTTTTTATATATGAGAAACTATCTCCCACATTTCAATGATTCAGCTCTTTTTGAGAAATACATTTAAAAAAAAAATGAAATAAATAATTTCCAAAAAATAAATTAACCATTATTTTTTTATTCTAAAAGCTTCAATAATCGGTATTTAAAATATTTATTGAATTAAATTATTTATGTTACAAAAATAAATTTTTCAACTGAACCATGATAACATTATGATTGATTGATTTTAGAAACAAATAAAATTTGATAAACATTTTCGAATTACATTGCATGAGGTTAAAAGTGCAAAATAACAACATAAATGTGGCAGATAGATAAGATATTAATATTTTTATGTTTTACAGTACTTAATTTCAGAAATTGCAAAACATCATATACATTTTTTTTTCTTTAATCCGTTTAAATCAGTTCGAAATTGACAACTGTTATACTTTCTGATGTGACAGCCTTGAAAGCTCTAATGGAAAATTTAAAGTTGAAAAAATTTACTTTTCATTGGTTTATTATAATAAATCTTAAAAAAAAAAAAAATCAGGTGTTTACTGTGTCATTAAAAGCGATGGCAAAGCTCTGGGAACACATTAAATTCCCTTTCACCGTCCATAAATATTAATTACTTGGTTTCTTATAAATATTACGTAGTAATTAACTGCTAAAATTCAATTAAGCCATAATCAAGAAAACTGATTTCAGATTCAGATCTCGCTTCGTGTTGGTATGATCACGTAATTGACATTAGAAAGAAAAAATCTATATGGTCAAGTTGTGCGAAATTCAGACATTTTTGAAAATTAATAATGATTATAGATGGCAATTACTGATCTTATTGATCAACAAAATTTAATTAAATATGAATTTAGTTCCGGAACACAAATGCCATATAAGATTTGACCACATTACATTATTTGATCTTTAAAAAAATTGTATTGTGTCACATTATCTTACATTCTGGTTACAAAAAAGGCGTACGAGTAAAAATGAGAAATGGTGTTTTTAGGTGCATATTAAAATTCTTTTAAGCTGCGGTAAAATCAAAACATTTTACACAAAATAAGACACCATTTACAAGATTATTAAATTTATTTAAAAAAAAAAATTAATATGAAACTAAGTATAACAAAGAACCTACACCTGATAAGGTTCTATACTTCTATTAGAATACATCTCTTTTATCTGTTATATTTTTTTCACTTTAATTTAAAAAAATAAAATAAAATATTCTATATTGTAATAAGAAAGAAATGAAAAAGATAATAAAAAATATATCTTATGCTTAATAAAATATTGATATGTCATATGATTGATCAGTATCCTGCGAATTTAGCTTTCAGATATATTTAGGCATCATTGCTTTTGAAGAAAGCATTTCTTCTCTAGTTCTTAATGACGGTAATTTATTAATAATATTATTATTTTTTTTTTTTATTCAAACCAGGAAAAATATCATTTTTCATTGTTCAAAAATGTTTTTGGCTAAAAAAAAGTCTAAATAATTAATTTTATATGAATTATTAATAATTATTTGAATCAATTATAATAGATAAAATAAAACTTTTGCTCCAGAGGATGGCATGAAAGCCGAAACGTAGAACATTTTGTTTATAAATTAAAATTGATAATTTTGCTTTTAAATTTAACTTAACATTAAATTAACCTTGGTGGCAACGCGCCAGTCTACCAACCCAAAGGTTGTCAGATCAAGTCCCGGTCCCACTCGGGCTTTTTTCAAGCATAAAATAATACAAAAACTCACTCATAACCTCCCACCAGGCATTTGTAGTAATTCCTTGCACTTGTAAACAAAACACTACATATAAAATATTTGCCTCTTTAGTCATTTTACTTGGTTTTCGAACATTTTTTAACGTATATTTACTATACTTAAATTATTCGTTTGTCCACAGATATATAGAGAGCTATAAAATCAAAACGGAATTTAATAAAATTGCACACATATCCAAGCACTCTTTAAGAACCATAAAAAAGGTGAAAACAACCTTAAGACATTTTAAAAGTGGAATTCGTGAGTTATAGAAAAAAAAAGTTCTTTTTAAGAAAAACAAAAACATAATTGGATAGGCTTCCAAAGTTAGTTACGGTATTGCACGCCCTCATTTTAGGTCAGTTCAGTTTTACGGCGGATTCCTCAGAGTACGCCCCATCTCTGTCAAACCCAAGATCGGAAAATTCCCCCCATTTCCCATAGGGGCCAGTAATTTACTTGAAGTGCGATCTCTTGCTTACTACGGATTAGTGGGTCAGGAAACTAGGCGGAAAAAGAAAAAAAAAATTGCTCCCGAACCGTTCCATAGAGTAAGGCGGTACATGGGCATGATTCACACCCCGCCCTGGATAGCGAACAAGGGCTGGCCACTTAAGAGAGACCAGGTACACAATTGCTGTGAATTGGATCGTACCCAGCTATCCTACATTTCTCTAGTGGTTTCAGACGTGATTTAGAAACTGAAATACCTACCCTTTTTTTTAGCATTAGCAAATTATGGTTTCCGGTCGACTTATCATTCTTGTGTGAAATGTTTAACCAAAAAAAAAAAAATAAAAAAAAGGAGGTTGCCACCACAGAAGCTTTTATTATTTATTTGTATGATAACTTTATTAAAAATAAATAAATTCATATCTTTAATCAGAATTGAACGTTTTAAGTAAAAATGGCTGGGTTTTTAGTTTATTTTTTTTTAGGGTGAAGGTCCCTCAAAAAAAAATTTCATCTGGGGACCCAAATATAGCCGAATGAATTTCTCATTACTTACTATTTATTATTTGTTTAAACTTGTAAATATGCATATCAACACTAATTGTATTTTTTTGTTTATTATTTTTACTTTACTTGTATATGATTTACTTTTCATGTAACAAATATGATGTATTGTTTTATTTTTTTTTTTTTCTATTTTTACTTTATACATTCTGTTAATTGCGTTGTTTATTTTTATATTATCAAATTCATAATCATAATTATACTTATGATAGTTTATAGTTTCTTTTAAATTTTGTAATTTACTCTAAGACTCTAAAACCTTATTCTCACTTGTAATATTATTCTCAAGGGATCAGTCCCAGGATAAATAAAGAATATTACTATTATTATTGTTATCAAGTGTATTAAATCAAAATCTTTTCGTCATTGACATCTGCCCTATAATATTCTTATTCTTTTAAAATAAATACACACACAAGTGACACGAGTCAAACGTTATAAACTAATTCAAAACTGACCGGACAAACGTTCTGTATTTTCGTTTAGTAGCAAGACACTCGTGTACGAGAGGATTGTCGGGCAACAAACATTCACAATGAATTTATAATTATAAATAAATAATTTATAACCAACCGGTATGTTATAACTTTGAATCGAAAAAAAACATTAAGTTTCAAATCTAGTTTCTTGATAATCCTCTGAGGCACCTATAAAGATGATGGCCTCGAGACCTCTTAACATTGAACTATCATACGAGTGCTATCTCGGAATATTTCCTTTACAAGGCACAGTCGTGTCATATTGACCATGCAGTAAATGTACTCATTATAATTTTAAAATAGTATTATATTTCTATTAATAAATAAAATAAAAACCTTTTAGCCAGATGCGGCAGTTTCTGTCCCAGCTGTGTATGTCGGACTCCACAGTTATGAGCTGATTTTCACAAGCGCTGGAGCGTTGGCTGCTGGTGATCGAGATGAGGTGACTTCCTGTAGACAAAAAGACAATAGAGATGAGGGCAACAACCTCTAAATAGCCTAGAAGCAAATATGTTATAGGCATTGAGTTAATTGAATAAGCAAGCATCGATTAATCTACTTAGAACGTGATGTTGACCATGTAGCCTTCCCGGAAGATGTACAAAGGTC
Organism: Halyomorpha halys; assembly: GCF_000696795.3. NCBI lineage: Eukaryota > Metazoa > Arthropoda > Insecta > Hemiptera > Pentatomidae > Halyomorpha > Halyomorpha halys. The sequence continues at coordinate 731,600 of NW_027106234.1, read as the reverse complement.
CAAAGCTATAATTTATAATTTTATAATACATGTCAGTTTAATTTGATTGTTAGTCTACTTGTCAAATGGCATAAAAAAAAAAAAAATCACAACTAACAAAAATAATTTATTACTCTCCAAGAAATGAAAGGTTTGGGTAACGATATTCTATTCCAATCTTAATAAGAAAAAAAAAATAATAAAGAAAATATTTATCATTACTAACCGAATCATGTTCTTCTACATATTATATGGAATAAATCTAAAAGTTGATCGATTTTCATAAAAAAAAAAAAAATAACAATAAAAATAAATAAATAAAATAAAAATTAAACCATAATTGTGTTTTCTGTAATAAATATAAATACTATATACTCAATTTTAAACAGCGCTCGGACCAGCATTTGAGCTTCACATAGCCATAAGGGACTCAGGAAAGGTAACTTAAGTAGGTTTATTGCTTAATATTACCAAAGTATATATATGCATCAGTTGTACAGAGAACACGGGTGTGGAAGGATGATTTCCAACAAATCGAGACAAATCTTGGTTTACACCGATGGTCTGGATATCGTTGGACGCAGTTTCCGGGCACGCAGAGTGTCTTCCTGAATCAACAACGAGAAACTGCTAAAGTTGGATTGCTGATAAACGTGGGAGGGAGGGGGGGGGTTTAAATCCGAAACTTTAACTACGACTGCATAGAGGAATGTGTTTACTTAGAAACACAGTTTAACTCGACAAATAAAACCCGACCAAAGATTCAGCGTCTAGTTATGACAGCCAATAGCTGCTATCATGCCAATATTTTTTTTTTTAATGAAAATTGATTAACTTTCTGATTTATTTTTCAAGGCAATGTATGGAACATGGTTCAGTAGGTTATAAATGTTTTATTTATTTTATTTTTTTATAACCTTAATCTTTCATTTCTTGAAAGGTAATAAATTATTTTTGTTAGTTGTGATGGTTTTTGTGTATGACTTTATTTGTGAAAAAGTAAGGAACATTGAGGATTTTACGAAGGATTGCAATGATTGGATACGAGAGGAATTCGAAGGTTTAGTGGAGCCCCAAAGCTCAACTCCGTATGTCTAGATTGGCCTTATTACAGTCATGTAGATCACTCTTTTGTAATGCAGAAGAATTTATGAAGGAAATCTCTCTCAAATACATGAGGCCCTGATCAGACCAATTGTCACTGAGCATTATCATATGCCAGTATGTAACAATGGTGTATGTAGATAAAAAAAAAAAAACTGAACATATGAATCTATACAATGATTATAACTTCGAGAGGCCAGGTATGTTACACGAATGAATAATGATGTAACCCCTAAAATGCGACTTGAATAAAGGTTTAGGATTGTGCTCAGAAAATACTTAAAAAATAAATCCCAAAACAGTGGACTAAAATAGAGAAGAATGGCAGCTTAGGCTGTACGAGGCCTAGAATGTTCACCAAAGAACAAGAGAGTATCACTAACAATTTTTTTGATATTCTACTGAAGTGTGAAAAGCCTAATCAATACCACAGTATAGATAATAGAAAGAATGGATAGATAAAAGTAAGTAATAAACATAAAATAAAAAATTGCCAAGGTTGGGTAAGGTCATTTATGAGTAAATTTACTTTACCGATGTTATAAATTTCAACTTAAAAAAAAATAAAATTGAATTTAAAACGTTTGAATTAAGTGAGATGATTAATGTTTTTTTGTTTTTTTCAAAAATGAATAACAAGGTATTGTGATAACTTTTTTTGGTTGACGGATACGTTAAGTAAGTCAAATCAGAAGAAAAGCGAACATAAACGACTCATAATCATAATGGAATTATGTTCTTGAAGAGTTAATAGGTGTTTAAAAGAAATAATGAGTTCTTCTGAATAACTAGGGAGTGAATTACCTTGATTTTGTATACAAATTATTTAATACATTTTATATAAAATTCAATGACACAAAAATGTATAGATGGGTTATTTCTTTTTCCTTTTAATATGAACTTAGAGAAAACAATCGGGGTCTTGAGGAGCTTCAAGCAGAACAAGACTACTTTTCCCATTGTTATTGCTTGCTTGAAAAGAGTTAATTCATCGTCATTACCGGTCTACGCCATTAACAAGGCAAATGAGTAGCAGTCCATCAGCCTGCAACAAGAAGGCTTATATCTGCTCTATTGTGTCCAACAAGGGGGCGACGTCCTCGGATCGAATCAATGCACAATGTATACAACAGGGGATTGCAACGTTGTAGGTTGCATCTTGTTTAGGGAGCTACAATGCAATCTTCCACATTTGCAAACAATACCATGTATTGAAGAATATGCTAGTTATAAATAAAAATAGTTGATTTCGGAGAATAATTCATCAAATAACGCTAAAAAAACATATTCTTATTTATTTTTTAATTTGAAGTAGTTCAAAATTTTTATAATAATATAAATATAACATAATATTTATTTAATCGACATAAGCTACTAACATATCTAGGAAAAAAAATTAACCCATATCACTACATTAATTTTGAATTATAATGTAACGTTTTGAGCTATAAAGGCTCATCTTCAACCTTCATTATGTAATTCATATTTAAAATTTTAAATTAAAATATGTAATAACATATAATTTAGTTTTAATAAACAATATATGTTTAAGTACAGTACAACTTAACCAATTCTACAATGTAAAATGTGTACATTATTTGGTTTAAAACAAAATCATCAAATTTTGTAATAATTAATTAACATTAAAAATTTTTCTTATCATTTCACATATTTTTCACATCCATAACATTATTTATTATTTCGTTTAAGCTTTAAATTCCTTTTTGTGATATTCACATATCATGTTAACGTATTGGATAGCAAAAATATGTGATGTTGGATCATGAAAGGTAATTCTAAATAAGGATGTTAATTAGAAATAATGAAATTTGATGAATTTTTTAAGGTGAGTAAGAGTTAAATTGTGTTATATTTTTTTATAGATATATAATCAAATATATAAAAATATAAGATCATTTATTGGATCTTCGAAGGGCCTGATTATATATTTTTAAATCGATTTTGATCGAGCATGCGCTTTCAATTATTTTTACTTTAGGTTATCAAGTAACATGATTCTTTTTTTTTTTAAAGCACATCACCTTCTTTATAAATTATAACTCCTCTTCGATATTTTTTTTAATTTTATCATCCCATAGGCGTTGATGACCAGAGGGTTTTACGCCTTTAAGCAACAATCAACAACAACATACATTCTATTTGAAAATATTTTCAACTTGACAGTTTTTTAAAAAATAATTATATCTACTGTACTATACAATAGGTAAAATTCGTTTCTATAAGCTTATTAGCTCATCAAAGCCCATTACATTTTATACCGATATACGAGGCAACTTAATGAGAACTATTAGGTATAATGTTAGGTTAGGTATAATTTTCATGCCAGTCAAATACTGGAGATGAGAACTGCTTTTTAAAACTGAGCAAATCAAGCACCACGAGGTCAGCCCATTTGGTAATTTTCTCATGAGGAGCGAGGGTTAAGCTTTCGCCACATTAACAAACTCTTGAGCAAGAGGCAAAAAAAAAATTCGTAAAGACGTCCTTCAGTTGCGACTAGACGAGAGGAGTTTGGGAGTTTCACAAGAGAACGAGGAGGACACTGCAACGGTCTCAGGATTCCGATTTTGCTTTCCCATTGTTAGTCCTCACTCAGCTTCGTCTTAATAAATGGTCATTATCCCTTGCCCGTTAATTGAAAGGGCGCATGGGAAATGGCGCGCGGATACAATGGCTCTCATTGCCAAAGAGAATGCTTTAAGATTATCCAGTTACCCTAAAACCGAATTGTATATCGTATCACTCGGGTATAGTGGCCGCAGAATTCCATGTCATCAAAAGTATAGCTTGGCAAGTTAAATGAGATCCATTTAGTGCGCATGCGCTATTTAAGAAAAAAGATCACTATATTGTCCTTTACCACATGTCAAGCCAATTAAGAATTAAGAAATGTTTAATTGACATCTAAATATAACCCTCCACCTCGATTTTGTGACTTAGCCCAATATGTTCATATTTCATCTGTTTTTTGAGAAAGTTTTGTATTTGTATCATTATTTAATACGATACTCACCGTAATCACCATATCACCATCAAACTAACTCAAACTTATGCAATGCTATATCCTATCCTGAACAGAAATTCCAAACTAAAACCAGAAACAACTGTTCTTATATTTAAAAAATTCTCAGGCCACTGCTGATGTACGGCTGTGAAGTCTAGGGAGTGACATCCTTTACGAAAAGGAAAAAATTACAATCTTATCAAAATAAAGTCTTAAGAATCGCAGTTAGTGCTCCTTGGTTCATAAGAAATACCCATTGCATCGGGAACTACAAATGGTGTCAATAGAGGATTACATCAAAAAACTGTTCATGAAGTTCCATTCCCAGTAACCGACAGTTAAAGGAGCAGTGGCCAACAACTTGGGAAACCCAACCTCAACCCGAAGACTGAAGCCCAGGCTGCTGTAGGACATTCTGTTATAAATTCTATATTTACTAATTAATTAGTCACACTACCTCTATTTTACTTATTATTATTATTATTATTCTTTTCTCGTCTCTTTTTCAAAATTAACTTGTTTGTTTTTAGCATTAGAGTACAATTGTTTGTTTTGTTAAGTATATAAATATCATTATCGTCTGTTATTAATTTTACTTTCCTCTTTTATTAAGAAGCATTATTCTTATCTATTTATTTTATCTTTTTTTTTCTTTTAATTATAACATTGTATATAATTAGGGGTGTCTTTTGTACTATACCCCCCTAATCAGATGTTAAAAAAAAATAATGTAACGGTTATATCAACCATGTAAGGCCCACCAGGTATAAAATATATAAAAAAAGATACTCTCCGTAGTACACAACATACATAAAATAATAACAATAAATAACAAAAAATAATAATATTAAAAATAACTGAAAGGATTTTGAAGTGAATAATAAAGCTACAAATTTACAGTTATCGAATCAATATAATAATGAGAATAAAACACGATGATTCAGAATATGATAAAAATGAGGATCCAATAATATCTATTACTAAACATACTTTGGTAATTCTAATTTTTATATGATAAATAAATTTAGAAAAAATGCATATATCGGGAATCATAGAAGTATGAAAGTACCCAGTTAAACTTTTTTTTTTTTTTGCGGTTGATTTATTAATTAGTTCTTCTGGTAAGCGATTGAACAGGTATGGTGTCATATAGTTTAATGTACGTTTACCAAATTTATTGTTATAGGGCGGTTCCATAAATTAAATTTTTTTTTTTAACATTTTTAGATATATTATTTCTTTTCTAAAAAAATTATTATCGATAAATTTTAAGATAATTCTATAAAAATAAAACAGCTTAGTAAGTAAAAGTATCAACGATTTTATGCTTTATTATTGCGATGCGTTATTGTTCTTATTGTTAGATTTTGTAGATCCGAGATATTAGTATTGGTTGCTTAGATGTAGGTTTGAAAACTATCGATATGATACATATATATCGATTTTTTCTCAATATTTACATCCCTAAGATGTAGTAGTGGATAGTAGACAGGAGCGGTGAAGGTGGATTGGGATGAGCTGGCCTAGAGACCGGTTGTGCCCAGGGCGTGGCAACTCCCCCCCACCACCATCTTCTACCTTTCTTTTTACGTCCACCATTTAATACTACTTTACTACTACAACCGCTTACCGAGAGAAGTCCCAGCCAATGGACTTCACGAACTGGAAGACTTCCAATCTCCAAAATCAACAAAGCGAATCCGGAACTAAAGTTTCGCTATCGAGTCAATTTGCCGTTTTTCACGGTTATTTTTATGGTGAAGAGAATTTTGATTTTCCGATCTATTATTGATGCAAACACTAAGAGCGACTCTGGTATTCTAGAGATGAAAACCGAAATCTATTATTTTCAAATAACTAATTTTAAAAAAACAAGTTTCAAATCATAATAATTGTAAGGACCACTCCTTAGTTGTGGGAACTAACTGCTGGCTTCCAATACAGTTCAAATCCAGCAGAGCACATACATTTTTCAATTTATCTAAAAAGAATGGAAGGATCAAGGATAGGAATGTAAGGCAAGATACACTCAGGACTAAAACGAAAACTTGACATAGATAAACAGCCAATAAATCTGTCAAGAGCAAAGAGAATATCGCTAACAGTAGAGATGAAACAGTAACAAGATTTTCAAAAAACTAAAATCTGGACGACTTAAATGGTCCGGTGATGAATCTTGGCCTCAGTATGAGGTAAGGAACTTACGTTTATTGACCAACAGCTATGACTGAAGGATCACATACCCAATTTATTAAGGTTAGGTGTGCTCCAAGAGTTGAACCTCCATTAATAAAACTAAATTAAAGTTTCTATCAAAAGTACAGGGAGTAAAATATATAGACTGCTATACACACTGAGGTTAACCACTCTCAATCTCTCTCAAGAATAAATGAATCCTCACACAAGACTGAAAAGACAGGAAACAGCACATCGATTCCGACTATTACAGCACTCACTAACCAAACGGTATAAACTTCCAGTTCATTACAAAAAACTGATCTACACAACTATAATAATGCCTATCTGGAAATACGGAGTTGAGCTTTGGGGCTCCACTAAACTTTCAATTCCTCTTGTATCCAGTCCTTACAATCCAAAATCCTTCGTAAAATCCTCAATGCTCCTTACATTCTCATAAATAAAATCATACAGAAAGAGCCTAATGTCCTATATATGACCGATCTAGCTTGAACCAGATATCATTCCTACCCTTATAAACCCCCTAACCACTCAAATCAACTAGTTTCTAGCTTTACTTCCTCTTCCATTCCTGACAATCCTCCGAGGCATCTGAAAAGAAGATAGCCACGAGACCAGCTAATGTAAAATGTCATTAGAGTGCTACCAATGCGTAGTTTCTTTACACGCCTATATCACTCCATTATAAACTTATATAAAATTTACTGAATGTATTATTATTTAAAGTTGTAAATTGCAATAAAGATATAAAAAATGACAAAAAAAAAAAGAATAAATGAATCGTAATTTCAGAAAGTACTCTGTCCCTAATAATAATTTTATTTCGAAAATAACAATTTAATAGAAATCCATAAGATCCGTCAAAGGGACATTATCGAACAGCAAATTATTTAACATACCTGGATAAACAAAGATTTCGAACAATTCCAAGTGACAACCAACTTCGGACTCCCAATCTTTTCTACTGGTGTGGATAGTTACATCTCTTATGTGATTTTGTTGCAGGAACTTATCAAGCAACTTACGATAGATAAGGCCAAACTAGATTGGTGTGGCGAAGCAATAGAATTGATACAACGTATTGAGGAGGGGAGGAAAATTTAAACTTAGCTCACAACCTTCAAAGTATTCAATATACAGGAGTTCTGGGGAGTATTCCCTAAAAATTTAACCTATTCTTAAATTCTTCGATTTTTGGAAAACTTATACCTAATTAAAAAGCGTTTTTTAGGAATTCTGAGCATTATAACACCTTTTATGTCTTAGCACAGTTTTTTCAGTTTGAAGTAGGTTCTCAAATATTAACATTCTAAACTTTTTTGGTTTTCGAATCATTGATGGGGGGGGGGGGGGAGAAGTTATGACACCTCTCGTATCCTACCCCGCTGTAACGACGTCCCTGCGAAGCCATATTGAAATTATGATAATTTTCAATTTAATTCAATATTGCAAAATTAAAGTAATTTTGTATAGACCATATCTTAAATGAATGTACCCTAAATGATGTATTTTTTTTTTTAATTACATTGCTACATCCTCTTTCCCAAATAATCCTCTCAGATGTAGTATACAACTTGGAATTCCTCGTTGCTAAGCAAAGAACTCCTTAAAAAGTTTTTCTATGGTGAGCATTCGAAGAAATTAACAATATTTTCTATGGTCTCTCATTCACTAATACCATCATAGTTTTAAAAATCAGCAGTATCTTGAGTTTTCTTCCGCAATATATTTGGGTTTAATTAATGACACAACAGATAATTATTTCTAACGATACTAAATATAATTATTAATCATCATTAATGATAACAACTATAAACGAACCCTAACAGTCAACGATGGATGATAGCTGCGGCTGCAAAGATAAACACGAACACACTTGTGGTATACTTTTATTTGTATATACATATTAATTTAGCTGTTTATATAACTTCTAATTGACATATCTTCTAAATGGAAAACAAATGTTTAGGTTGAAAATTGATATCAAAATATACAATATTATTATTCTATAATTACATTTTCGTATACGTTTTAAACCTTTATAAATAAAGTGTAAATTGAAATTTACTATTTATCTACTGGAATACACATTTTATATTGTTTAACTAGACATTGTATAAAAAAGAGCTTTGAAGTCACTTGAATATGGGCACCTGATTCAGATCATATGATCCGGTGGCATTCAGGGACATCTAGCACAAGTTACGCAACCCAACATTCTGAGAACGTATCAGTATCGGCTCTTCTCATACTAATAAAGTTTTTTATCATTGCGAGTATAGCGTGGTGTAAGTAAAAATTATCTAAGTAAAATACTGATGATAGTTTGTAGTTTTAGTGTATGGTGTACTTTGTTATAGAGGTACAGTATGTTGGAGTAGATTTACACCTCTTCCCAAGAAGGTCCCGTGGTCATCATCTTTTCATACGCCTCGGAAGATTATCAGGGATTGTTAAGGATGAGAGATAAAGAACTAATGGGGTAGGAGTTTGGAATGAAAAGACGCATATCTGTTTTGGGCCAAATCTGCAATGAATGGGATGTTAAGGTCTTTGTGGATGAGTTTATTTGTAACGTACATAGC
>NW_027106234.1:720320-722467 GCF_000696795.3 Halyomorpha halys | reverse complement strand
ACAACAACAAAATGATCTAACAAACAAAAAAAAAAAAATAATTCTCCAGTTAGAAATTATAGTTTTAGTTTTTGTTGTCTTTATGCAAGTAAATATTCGTCAGTTGTGACAATTTCCTTTCTTCATAGGATATATCTCCCCGATCGCTTGGCCGAGTTCCAGCATTAAATTAACAAACAGTCTTCAGCATTGTAATTAATTCATAGAAACAATAGAGCAATCGTTTTTCAGGTTGTTTTTACAACAGCTTTGGAAAGATTCCAAATACAAACATGCAACTTTCTTTGGGGCGAAGGAGAGGATCTTTTGATTGATTGCCAAAGAGGGGAGCCCCCGCAGTGGCCATGACTTTATGCATAAATGTCTTTAAAAGGTTTAATGCCGCAAAGGTCTTGGAACATCTAAAGTCATACACTTAGTAAAGTAAAGTACTTAACATTTACTATGCCATTATTAAAAAGAGTGAAATTAAAATAAAAAATATGAGCCATAAAACTAATACCAATCTTAAAAGGGCGCTAATCCTAAACAAAACAATGTAGTATTAGAAAACAATGGATTTTTATTTAGTAAATTTATGCTGAAGAATATACAAAAAAAAAAACACCTAATGAAAAAGTTCAAATTTTTTTTTTTATGTAACATCAACATAAATTAATTTTTTGACAATAATATACATAAGAAATAAAACTTTTTTAATCGTGCTGTCCTCCCTTCATGTCAAACAGCAGTAATTAATTATTCATTTTTTTCTTTCTAGGACATTTTTGAAATATCTATTAATTAACCCAGGTGGGGTTCGAACTTACAAAGTTCCAAGCATTCAAGAACCCTCACACCACCAGTCTGCTTCGGCAACAACGTCCTCAAAAATAAACTTTCGATCAGACGTATTTTCTAGATCGTGGGCTAACAATTTTGTTCGATCGATGAACATGCAGAAGAAGAGAGACGATGTGTTGATATGCTCCTCACACTCACACTACGTCATACAAGAGTGCATGAGTTACCAAGCGCTTTGTTCGTATGCTAATGTGCTTGCTGTCCTCTCTGGAATATCTAAACTTACGATTGTCTTTTCGACCAACTCTGCTAGACCAGTTTGTCTCACAGAGCGTCTCTAAAACGCTATTCAAACCAGATGGATGCTACATATGGTTTATTATTATTACTTTTTTTTGTTAATAGAAAATATATACATATTTTTTTTTAATTTATCTTGATATAAAACAGTTTTTTTCCTAACATTTTTAAACAAAATTCATGAAGAAAATTAAAGAAGTGAAAGAGTAAGCTATATTTATAATCTTAAACTTTCTTGAGACTGGTTAAATATGTTTAAATTCCCTAGAGCCCCTAAGCTCAACTCTATATGTCCAGATAGGCCTTATAATTGCCATATAAATCAGTCTTTTGTAATAAATTAGAAGTTTAGACCGTTTGTCCAGTAAGTGCTGTAATAGTCAAAATCGACGTGCAGTTCTCAGTCTTGTGTGAGGATTCCAGGTTAGTCGTTTGTCCAGATGTAGTCGAAGGTGGCGTATCTACCTTCGACTACATCTGGACAGGGGTGAGAGCAACATTTGATGGGATTTATCAACTTTTTAACTACAAAAGGTACACATAAGGCATAAAAAAGTTTCTTATCCAAATTAGGAAGAGGGGCTTAAAAAATTTAACTCATTTTTGTCAGCATTTTACGAAGAATTAAAAAAAAAATTTTTTTTTTATATGTAATTTTTTTTTTATTGCTATTTACAATTATATTACATTTAGTAAATTTGATCTCAGCAAAATTGGAGTGTTAAAGGCGTGTAGAGATTATACATTGATAGCATTCTAATGACGTTTTACATTAGTAGGTCTCGAGGCCATGTTCTTTTCAGGCGCCTCGGAGTATTGTCAGGAATGGAAGAGGAAGCAAGGTTAGAAACTAGTGGGTTTGAGTGGTTAGAGAGTTTGTAATGGAAGGAGTGATAAATCTAAATTTAAAACAAAAAAAAATTAGAATACTGTGGGAGGGGAGGTAGGGAAAAATTGTAGGGAAATTCTTTCTATAACATGTAAATAAGGCTATTATGTCCTTAACTTACGTTAACTGAAAAGGAAATTATATTTCAAAATTTACGTTACTTAAAATTATATAT
>NW_027106234.1:708387-720254 GCF_000696795.3 Halyomorpha halys | reverse complement strand
ATTTATTTATTGCAATTTACAACTATATTTATACAAAAACACATAAATTAGAGAGACATGTAGAGAAACAACCCACTGGTAGCACTCTAATCATATTTCTACACTCGAGGACATCTTCTTTTAAGGTACCTCGGAGGATTGTCAGGAATAGAAGAGGAAGCAAGGTTAGATACTAGATGGTTTTGATGGTTAGGGAGTTTATAACGGAAGGATTGATATCTGGTTCGGTCTAGATCGGTAAAACTAAATTTTTAATATCGAAATATTCAATTAGGTGTATGGGATTGTTCTGGAACAAAGGTGTACCCCACCTTTAAAAAATTCTAGATCTGAGAGTGAGTTGGGTCTCCTTTACCATCTTAAAACTCTGCGGCCTCAACAGAAAGACAATAAAACTTGTGATCAGGGATATAATTTTTAGTATCCAATCAAAATCATTATTACTCGCTACTTAGTCATAAATAAAATCATCCATAAGTACCTCAATATGTTGCCGATTTATCCAGAAGTAAATATCAATCCTTAACCACTCAAGCTGAAAAGAAGATGGCCTCGAAATCTTCTACACTAGAAACCTTATTGGAGATTCATCTTATTGGGATTTTTACAGTATTACAGTTAAGACTGTATCATATTATTGCAATATAACTAACATCATTTACTTATTAATGTTTTTTTTCAAAGCAGTTATGAATAACAATAAATAAATTATTTAAAAAATAAAGGCAGTAAACTGCCAGGAAACACATCACGAACTGTTCCAAAATTGAATTTTCTGCCAAAATGAATTTTTAAAATTCACAAATTACCAAAGCCTAGAAGCCTAAAAAGCCAACTAGTAAATTTGAGGTAGTTAACGCTAAGGACCAACCGAATTGCATGTTATTTTAAGAAGTATTACAAGTTAATAAATGTCTATAGCGCTAAACTGGCCCGCTCCATGCAACCCTATTCAGTGAGCCCCATTTGCCGACGAAATACGATGACAATAACCAAAGAAATTTATGGAAGCCAGGGCCAATTATGAATCCAGTCCTCGACTCCTTATTGAGCCACGGAAACGCGATGAAGAAATCGATGAATTGGACTTTGAAATAGAATGGAATTTAATAAAATCTGTAAGTAGCTGAGTGTATCTTATGAAGAAAGTTAAAAATTCCATGTCCCACCTACGCTTCGAAATAGAAATTACATGATTCTCTGAAGATGTAGGATTCGTTACGTGTTCTTGGGCCAGTGTTCTATCTGTGCTCAGGGTGGGTGTAAATTATGACCAAGAGAGAACCTTTCCTTATTCCTTGAGTTTTTTTTTTTTTTGTTTTTTTTTTACTTTCACCTAAACTGTTGAAAGGGAACACTATGGATCGAGAGGAGATGCTTCATGCCTCTTTCTCTAAATTTTTTTTTGTTTATTTTAGTCCCAAAATAATCTGTCTAGGACACATAAAATTTCTTTTGTGATACTGTTAAATTTTCAAAAAAGAAATGTTAAGCAATAAAATATATATAAATATAAATATACATACATATGTGCATACATACAAAAAGGCTGAAGTTGACCCCAGAAATTAAAAAAAAAAAGTCTATTTAGAACATGGTCCAATTCTATACATAAATAGAGAAAATTGGTATTTCGTTTGTGTTTTTTAAGCATCGCGATTTTTGTTGAAAAGGAAGCAATAAATAACACACTATTCATTCCAGGTAATTATAAATTGCAGCATAATAAATAGACAAAATTTTCATTTTTTATAAATTTATCTTTTACAAGAAACAGCTCGTCGATTCCAACTATTTCAGCATTTACTATACAAATGGTCTAAGCTTCCAATCCATTATAAAAGACTGATTTATATGACAATTATCAGGCCTATCTCGACATACGGAGTTGAGCTTTGGGGCCCCACTAAACCATCGAATTCCTCCCGAATCCAATCCTTACATTCCAAAATCCTTCATAAAATCCTTAATGCTCCTAACTTTGTCACAAATCAAGTCATCCATAAGGACCTCAATGTTCCATATCTTGTCGATTTGGCCAGAACCAGATATCAATCCTTCAATGATTAATTTTCTAACCACCCAAACCCGCTTGTTTCTAATTGCTTCTCCTTAATTACCTGATAATCCTACTAGACGTATGAAAAGAAGATTGTCTCGTAGTCTTCTCTGGAAATATTATTGGAGTTCTATCAATGGGTAGATACTCCACATGTCTTTATCAGGCTATCGTATAACTAACACCAAATTTACTTGTATATATTTCAATACAGTTGTAAATATTAATAAATACATTTTAAAAAAATTAATCTTTTTATACAAAAATTTAAATGGGCAAACTAACACAAAGTTTAATAGTCCTGAATTATAACAGATTTTCACATCAGCTTTCAACTGGACTACAAATTTCCTCTTTTTGGAAATTTTTTTTTTTTTTGCAAGCTTTAAGTCTATAATAATTACGTTGAGATATGTTACAAAACAAGCTGAAATCCGCCTTCAGTTTTTATAGAAATTATGTGATGTGAAATTCTGTTTTCTCAAAATAGTTACAAATTAATAAAATACACTTCTTAAAAAAAAAAAAAATATTTAGGATGAGCCAATGAAATTCTACTGGATTCTTAATAAATTTGTTTGGATAAAAAAAACAATGTTGAAACAAATTACATTTATTACAATCAAATTTTACAAATCGAAATACAAAAATAAACTTTAACGAAAGAATATTACTTATAATAGGGATAAACAGGTCCTTCATTTATGGGTCGAAATAAGGGAATTGGAGCGTATCATTAGATGCCCTATTTCGTTTATCCGCTTACAGAAGATGTCCATCCTCACGTTAACATTACACGCATTAAAAGACTGACATGTGCTGATGACAAGAGTTTTTTTCGGAAATAACGGCCGAAAAAGAGACAACCATATCTAACTTAATGTTCATCCCAGACATGTTTTGTGGTTTACAAAAAAATTAATTTTTTTAATTATTGTAATCACGTCGAGCTTTCGCGTCGCTATTTCAGGGATTAATTATTGGCACAAGTGTGATGATTCGTGAAGTATGGACTCGTGAATGTCGGCTAAGGAGATCCCTCATCCAGCTCCTTTTTTAGTCTTCGGTACACGTTCTCAGGAATGTTCAGAGCTGCCATATCTTGTGAAAGTCTATTGGGATATAAAGTTTATTATGAAATTCCTTATATGATATTTTAATGTAGTCTTGTGAAATGTTTATATGTGTTCATGCGTGTTTTTTTGGCTGTCCAATAGATTTGCGAAGTACATGTAAAAATTGGATTCATACGTAGTAGATGAATAATCTGTTTAGTATATACGTAATAGGAGCCTCTGTTTTAATTTTAGCGCAGATCATATGTGAAATAGAGAGGAAAAGACTTTTAGAGTTTTTTTTTCAAATTTATTAATTGACATTAACAACTATATTTACGTAAAAGTACATCTAGTAAATTTTATGTTAGATTATAATGCTATTACATAGGAATGTAGAGAAACTAAGTATTGCGGAGTTTATAATGGAAAGATTGATATCTGGTTCGGACTAATTCGATTATGAAACATTAAGGTCTTTATGGATGATTTTATTTATGACAACGTATGAGGCATTAAATATTTTGGATTGTAAGAATTCGAAGGTTTAGAAGAGGGTTAATAAGGAAATATGTGATGTAAATTTAAATATAAATATTATAAAATAAAATATAAAATTTAAATACAATATTTTTATTTTATTTTATTTTTTTTTGCTCAAGACTACCAATGATGTCCTATTCAGCCTTGAGTGAAAATTTCAAGATTCATTTTATGGTGCCGCCACGAAATAAATATTGACTGATTCAGGTAAGGATCGAACCCAAAAACTTTATTTTAATTTTAAGAGGACTACGTTCCTATGATAATTATTTTAATTTTATTATAAGAAGGAAGGTGGAGAGGGATGAGTCTTGGATAAATTAACAAAAAACATTTAATAAAAAATTATATAAAAATAATTAAGAGTTGGATATGCAGAACATTAAGAAAAATAATTAAGTATTAAGTAAAGAAAAATATACAGTTTTATAGCGGGACTAAGAGGCATTAAATATTTTGGATTGTAAGAATTGTATTTGAGAGGAATTCGACGGTTTAGAAGAGGGTTAGTTACGAAATAAGTGATGTAAATTTAAATATAAAAAGCAATAATACTTTTTTTTTTTTGCTCAAGACTACCAATGATATCCTATTCAGCCTTAAGTGAAAATTTCAAGATTCATTTCACGGTGCCACCACGAAATAAGTATTGAATGATCCAGATGAGGATCGAACCTAAAAACTTTCTTTTAATTTTAAGAGGACTACGTTCCTATGGTAATTATTTTAATTTTATTATAAGAAGGCAGATGGAGAGGGATGAGTCTTGGATAAATTAACAAAAAAAAAAATTAATAAAACATGATATAATAATAATTAAGAGTTGGATATATAGAACATTAAGAAAAATAATTATGTATTAAGTAAAGAAAAATATACAGTTTTATAGCGAGACTATATTAAGCGGTTCATTCTCCTATCTTTATTTATCTGGTCCCTTTGGCTCTAAACCAAAATTTCAGTCGCGCTCCGTCTGAATCAGTGTCTAGCCACCCCACCTGACCCACATAGCTCCGACCCCAAGGAATCTAACGTGAGGACGCAACAGAGACCCCTATGTGCAAATCCTGCTAGAGTAGTTAATTTGAGATGAATTTAATCTAATCCAGTAAGTATTTAAGCCGTAAATAAGAATAAAATATTTAGTAAAACCCCTCAAAATATGAAAGGAAAATTATTTAAATATGCAACGAAATAGCCCATACAAAACAAAAGTGTTGAGTGCATAAAATAAGAGTAATTATTAATTGAAAAAAAAATCTTTTAAACTTTTTTTCAAACTAAAATATTTTTTAATGAAAAACATAGATATTACATTTTTTTTTTTTTTTGTTGGATATTATAAAAACAAACGTTGAAACAATTTAATTGAATAATGTAATGTATGAAACAATTATATAAAAAATAAACATTTTGTTAGGAAGATTTCGTAAAAAATCCAAAAATGGTGTACAAAACCAGAAAACTTTTATTTTACTTAGAAATTTTTTTTTTTTTTCAACCCGGAAAAATATTTTTTGTTTACTTATTATAAAATTCTTTTTACAATGAATAAAAATGAGAGATGATTAATTATTTGAAAGAAACCAAATTATTAATAATGAAGACAATAATGGTAGCTATTTCATAGATTCGGCATTCATGCTGATATTAAAAATCCCTAAATTGTAAGAGCTGTTTTCCATAAAGTGGTTAAAAAAATAAAATAAATAAAAACGTGAAATTGATTATATAAAGCCCATCGTGTGTGTGCTTAGTTATTTGGACATAAGGCACCTTAATACTTTTTTTTTTTTATTGAAAACTCCTTACTTTCCCCAAATATATATTACGAATATAGTTGAGCGAATGTAAAAATAAAAATGTAAGATGCTCTAAGCATCCAAAAAAAAAACAGAACGTTATATTAATAAAATATATTCTTTTTTATTTCAGGTAACTACTGTAAACAGCAATTTTTCTAAGAATCGTACAGAATATCAAATTTCTTTTCTTTCCATAATGGGGTAAAATAATTTAATATATATGTTTTTTTTATTTAAAGTTTATATTTTTTTTTTCGAAGTAATTACTCTCGAACTATAATTTCAATTCACAATCTGGATATTTTTAATCCATTGAATGTCTTAATATATATTATAACTCCTTTATTTATTACGACATATCCAGCTAATACGGTGAGCTAAGGCAATTTTAGTAATAGCTTATCTTGAGGACATACGTGGTACAAACGTGTATCAAGGGGAAATTTGTCAATGTCACAAAATTGGAAATAAATGAAAAAAAAAATAGAATAATTTCTGAATCTTTAACGAATTAAATTCCTGAGCGTGTCTGCATCGAAGGTTCGAAAAGTAAATTAAATATGATACTGCATCTAATTTTTATTAATATATAATTGCGAATAATGTTTGAGTTATAAAATAAATGAGAGAAAAATATCCAAATATGCCTATTTTTATAAATTCTCATCAACTTATAAATATATTCTGAGTTCAAATATATTCATTTTTTTGTATTTTTATTTGTTTTGGCTGGGTCATATGCGGCATGCCATCTTTACTGTTAAGCACAAACCCATAGTACAGTCCCCCATTAAACAAAAGTAAATTGATTTTCATACTAAAATTTCTAAGAAAAAGTTCTCCCAATTTCATAAGAAATGCTCTCGAAGAACAATAACTTTTCTTAAAATTTGTTTTAGTATTATTTTCATGATTAAACATAGGCAGTTAGTAATAATGTCATTATTACAGCTAGATTTAATTTATAATTACTTATAAAAACTATAATTAAAACCATATATGAATAGTTATTTAACTTGTAATAAATTTATTTATACCCTTCAGATTGAATAATAATAACAATTTTAGTCTGGGTCGTTTAAAGGTTTTAAGGGACGCTCGTTAAGGATTTGCGGTTGGATATTCGTTCGTGCATCCTCATAATTGTTTCAACAAATTTCATCGGTTAGGAAAATGTTTTATACTAAGTATTTCATCACGCAGTTTTTGGTCCTTTTTTTTTTTTCTAAATAAAATGTGAATAAGTATAAGTCGTTAGGTTAAAAAAAAAAATGAATGAAAGTATTAGTTTCGAAAAAATAACAGATTGTTAACAAAAGGACACGGGAGAATATGAAGAGGCAATGTTTGCCTGCGTATGGCGAGTAAATATGAGTAATGGCCAAATATTATTCTTACCGAAGTTTACAAGGTAAACATGGTACCTAAAATTCCATTGGATTGTTTTAGATATTTTTATCATAGAACTCACTTTAAAAAAACACTTGGTATACAAGTATATAGAATGTTTCCTATAATGTATCGCAGAACGGGGTCAAATGACTAGTAAAGATTCAATTTTTTTTTTTTAAATCATTAAAAATTCAACTAAAAAAGAACAACATGTTTATACAATCCTTATTTTTAATTTGAGAGGTATCGGTATTGTTTTTATAGCTTAATTATTTATTCTAACTAACGTAAGAGTTCCTCTTCACTCCTTTATTCGTAGGTCTAATACCCTTCCAATCTTCAAATCCCGTATCTTCAACTACCTTCTGTTCACCCGATTCCGGAAGAATAACAATTGAAAATTTCAAATAAGGTTTATATATTTTCTGTATTTAATATTATCGATTATATTTGAAAAAAAAAAAAAAATATATATATATATTAGCGGAAATTGTATCTTTTTATTTATTATTTTTAGTTTAATTGTATTTGATTTTTTATCATTTTTTTTTTTTATTCATTATCAGAAGTGTTAGTCATCTTATGTTTTATGATATGACATAGGGTTTTATTTTATTTGTTCTATTCTCATTTTATATATTCTGTTAATTATTGTTGTTCATTTTTCTCTTTACGAATTCATTATTTTATGACGTTTTATAATTTCATTTTTACTTTAAGATACTAAAGCCTAATTTTGATCCCTGTATATTATTCTTAAGGGACCAATTCCAGAATATCAGAATATTATTATTAAGACCTATTCATTTTGTATTGGTAGTGTATTGAAACGTTGAAAGAGTACTGAGGTATTGGTAGTGAGTTGAGATAATGGTGTTGTATTGAGGCATTGGTATTGTGTTAATGTATTGGTATTATATTGAAGTCTTGATATTTACTGAGATATAGATATTGTATTGAGGAATTAGTATTATATTGAAGTATTGGTATTTAATTGAGGTATTGGTATTTTATTGGGGTATTGGAATTTCTATTTTACTCTGAATTGCTAATGTAAACCCTTTAGTCTAGCCAAAGATTTACCTTACCCTTAACCAATCAACTGAGAGCTCTTTATCGATCTCAGGCTCATGTCGTTGATGGCAAAATTCCCCCTGCAGTTCAAACTATAATATTATTATTTATTGACCTATTATATTAATTTAGATATGCATTACTTGTATCCTGTCAAATGTTATTATCAATTGTACAACATGTATGATGGCAAAACATGCTAGATTAAAATTGAAATTATACATCGCACACAAGGAAAAATTTATTTTTTTCAGTTCCATAGAAATATGAAATGCAAGAAAATTATTCCAAATCGTGAGAATTAAGGAAAAAAAATGAATCATAATAAACACACATTTTTTAAATATAAAACTACATAATAATAAAATCTCAACGTTTCATCTCTAACCCAGGCACAATATAATATTTAATATTTAATTCTGCTCATTCCCTTTCGTTTTTTTACAGAGGTAATCTGTTTCATTTAGTTTTTATATTATTTTACAAAAAAATTTATTTTTACAAACTCAAATTTGGAAATAGTTGGTAATATTGTAACTGCTAAGAAGACAAAAATGTTTGAAATTGGCCAAAAAGGGCTGAAACGCTACAGAAGTGTGGTGGATATACACACAGAACTAAAGATTTTGTTATTAATATTTAACAATGAAAAATAAATCCCACTAAATTACATTTTGGCACATACCATGAAAACTACTACTCCTACGAAGATAATGTCATAAACTACTTTATACTTACTTCAATTTGAGTAATAATAGACATCTGTAAGTCTCATAGTTCCCGAGATATAGATTTCACAAAATAAATTCACGAACTACTAATTTTTCAGTACATTTTTTATGAAATGTTGCTTTTTAAAATTTGTATCTCGGGAACTATTAAACGTAAACAGCTCTACTAGGACTCAAATTTAAGCAAATTTACTCTACTTTAAATGATGTTATATTTGGTTTTCTAGTGTTGTAGGTAGTTTCAAAGATATGGAGTTCAGAATTATTTTTTAGCATTTTGAAACGACATTTCACGATCTCACAAGTGGAGATCATAACACAAAAGAAAGCAATCCTCCCCGCCGGACCCGCCCCGCTAAGACCCCGGGAGAGCGACGGTCCTATATATCTTTTGAAATAATAACTTAGAACGGGAAGAGGAAACTTTAAGATAGTAAAATCGAGAAATATTGAAAAATCGCCTGAAATTGAAAAACGGCCATTCTGTATTCCCCTTCACTATACTTGGTAGACTCATCAGTTTTCATTAGTAATTATTCATAGTCTTCATTAAAGTAATAAAGAATTGGAGTGAAATAGCTGTCTTCTTTTAGCTCTTTCACTAAAATTACCACCATCTAAATCTGAAAAATATTTCATAAAATGCCTCATTTCGGAGTCCATTCACATCAATTTAAAACAGTAATGCATCAATCATAAAATTGATAAAGACGGCATCTCCATGACATACCGACACATTTCAAGCCTTATGAAACCTCCATAATTCTCCTTTCACTATATGATCTGCTTTTCAGAAGCTAACTTTCCAGTCATATCTTTTATTTGTTATTTCTTTTATATTTTGTCTGTACTTCATCTTCGTATATTACTTCCAACTTATACTTACATTAATTATTTTATATTAATGTTTCTATTTTGTAATTTACACACCTTAGTACCTCAATTTATTTTCTTCACCATATTATATTAATTTTTTTTTTTAATAATTTCTCCCACTTATTATGTATTTTATAATACTTATTTAATTTTACGTACATCTTATTATTTTTTCATTTACTTTGTTTATTTATTTTTACCATATTTACGTGTTTGTTTCTTTTTTACCCCTGATGAAGATTTACAGAGTGGGGCGAAATGCTGGCTGATATTAAATGGTTTTATGACTGAGTTTTTTTCTTTGACTGCACCCTACTTCCTTTTGTTGCATCATCCATCTTCCAGTATGAAAAATAATTCGTGTTATGTATTAATAAGCAGAACTGAGGGGCTATGCCTATAGTTTTATATATTCTAGAAAGCAATGACTCCTTTTAGAATATGTTTCAGACTGGGCTGATGAGGGTCTCAAAAAGACCATAAACTTTTATAGTATTCCGATAGCGGCTGGCTCTTGTAGGCCGGTTCATTAGTGGAGCAACGGAGCTGGGTGGTCCGTGCGGATATCGAATTTAATTTAGCATTAATTATCGATTACGAGCAATGCTCATGGTTCATAATTATCGGCGCGTTGCGTGGGAATAATTATCCGGGAAGGCTTCTCTTGGAGGGGGGAAGTCCTGGAAACTCTCTTCACTCGAGGGCTTTTAAAGGATAGGCGCTACTAGAGCTTGGTCCAAGGGAAGAAATGTCATTAATTAAATATCCTAGGGATCCCGCTTTCCCAACTTCAGAATTCTCTTGAAGTAGAATGAAAAATTAAAAGTTGAGGGAACCATACACGTACATATTAATACAAGAGCCCAAGAGGAGAAACAAGGCAGTTATCTCACCCCAATTTTGGATTACTTTAATGAAAACTATGTATAATTAATAGTCAAAATCGATGAGTCTGCCAAGTACAGGTAGGGGGAATAAAAATTTGCGGCTGTTTCAAAGCGATAAAAAAAACTAATTTTTCATTCGGAGCTCTATATCATAAAAAATAGGAACAACACAAGAAAACCTAAGAGAATGTCATTTAAAGAAGAGTAAATTTGCTAAAATATGAGCCCTAATAGAGTTATTTACGTTAAATAGTTCTCGAGATATAGCATTTTAAAAAGCAACATTTCATAAAAATGTTGTAAGGGATATACTCAGAGATCAGTAGTAAGTGAATTTATTTTGAAAAATTTATATCTCAAAAACCATTTGACGTACAGATGTCTATTAGCACTCAAATTAAAGCTAGTTTAATGAGCTATAATGTAGTTTATGTTGTTTATCTTCGTAGGAGTAAGAGTTTACATGAAATTTGCTAAAATAAATTGATCTATTGTTGTTCGGACAAATTTTCATTTGCCAAATTTATATTCATATGTGAATATCATAAAAACTACTACCCCCTACGAAGATAAGTGTCATAAACTACTCCATAGTAAGTTAAATTTCCTTTACTTTGAGTGTTGGCAGACATATGTGCGTCTTATGGATCTAGAGATATATTTTTTCAAAAATCCAACATTTTATAAGAGCAATTAGAAATTAACATTCTGTGAGTTTATTTGTCAAATATCATAAAAACTACTACTCCTACAAAATATAAATATAATTGACTATTTTGTAGTAAATTTAACTAGCTTTAATTTGAGCGCTGGCAGACATCAGTACGTCCAATGGTTTCTAAAATAAAGTTTTTCTTAAATCAAATTTATTGTCCGAACAACCATAAATCAATTTATTTTAGCAAATATCATGAAAACTACTATTCCTACTACGACGGTAAAGATCATAAACTTCTTTATAGTCCATTAAACTAGCTTTAATTTGAGTGCTAATAGATATCTACACGTCACATAGCTCCTGACATATAGATTTCTCGAAATAAATTAACTAACTACAATTCTTTCAGTAGATTTTTAAGAAATTTTGCTTTTTAAAGAGCTATATCTGGAGAACTATAGGACGTAAATAGCTCTTTTAGGGCTAATATTTCAGCAAATTTACTCTTCTTTAAATAATGTTCTCTTAGATTTTCTAGTATTGTTGGTAGTTTTTAAGATATAGAGCTCCGAATGAAAAATCAATCTTTTTTAAGGTTTTGAAACAACCGCCATTTTTTAATCACTCTACCTATACTTGGCAGACTCATCAATTTTGACTAGTAATTATAAATATTTTTTTATTGAAGTAATCAATAATTGGGGTAAGATAACTGCCTTTTTTTCTTCCCGGCTCTTGTACTATATTATACACCTTACTGTACAAGCACGTGTACAAATTTAATTAA
>NW_027106234.1:707035-708337 GCF_000696795.3 Halyomorpha halys | reverse complement strand
TATAACATGAAATTCAATTTTCATTAAACTTAATAAATTAATAATCGTTATTCGGTTAATACAAGAATTAGCCTATTTTATTACTTCCTTAATTTATTTTAATGTGCGAACAACGCCTCGGGCAGCTTGCCCACAGTTCAGTTCAATGTTCTTAAAACTACGCGATATTTCAGTATACTGTACCCATTGTTAATATGGACATTGGTCACTGTGCACTGAAATAATGCAGACATAATATTTTTAAAAAAAATTAAGTTGAGACAATAATGACAAATAAGAAGACAATTATGATTGTTGAAAATACAAAAACATTTTAAACAATATTCAAGATTTTTAATAATCAGGTCTGACATGTGCACATCGTATAATTTTAAAAACAATGAACTGGCAAACTGCCCGAAACGTTGTTGGCATATTAAAATAAATTAAGGAAGTAATAAAAGAAATAATTTTTCCAAAAAATAAAATAATAATAATACAAACCCTTTTGAACTATGGAATGAAATATTAAAATTTATAATTAAAAATATATAATATCTGAAGTTAGTATTCAATAGTTACAAATTTCGAATTATTAATTTAATTTAATTAATGGTAATTAATACTCTTATTATTATTATTAGAATAAAAGAGAGGAGAGAATGTGTGGGACAGAGAACACTTGCAAAAGAAGAGAAATGTAATTTAGATGTGAAATGATGCAAATTCTAAATACTTAAGTCTTATTATAAGATGCCAATTTTTTTTTATAAAATTGTATTTTATTTTTCTTCATACTTTCCCCCAATGATTGATAAATCGGGTTTATTTTTAAATATGAGAATATCTCAATTTTATTAATTTTATCAGCCCCTTTCAGAACTGCACAGAAGCTTCGAGAGTAAATAAAAGCCCATATCTTATGTATTATTGTTTTCAATTACTGACTGAACATCATCAGAATTTTAACTGTGGAAGGTTATAGCCAGCTTACGGGGCTTCGTGTTCGGTAAACACTCCTCGAATAGTGATCTCACTTTTCACTGGACTAAGCGAAAAGTCGGGCGGTTGGGGCGTGGTGGTGAGCAATCTACTACCTAGTTGTAGCTATCATGCAGCGTTCCATTATATCAAATGAAAGGTTTCCACAAGGACACTGTTATCATGGCAGTAGTTCACATGAAAAATTGCATGTGCAAAATAATGCATTCGTCAATACACTTTTCTTTTTTTTTTCCCGGATTCATATATTTTCACTAAAACCACACAACGTATAAACGTTAAAATATGATTCTTATATAATATGTCCTTATAATATATATA
>NW_027106234.1:696750-706825 GCF_000696795.3 Halyomorpha halys | reverse complement strand
TATAAATAAATATGTGTGTGTATGTGAATTTGTATTTATATATAAAATAACAAAATAAGTAAAATAGTAAAGGAACTACACAAATACAAAAAAAAAAAAAAAAAAAAAAGAAGAAGATGAAAGCAAACAAAAATCTTTAATATTTTTTAATACAGGAATAACTGAATTGCCACAACCGCCTGAAAAAATAACGAAATAAAATTGTTCCTCTACTCATTACATTAAACCAGTAGGCTTCAAAATAGATAATAAAGATTACTTATTTTAGTTGTTTTTTTTTTACATATTAAAAAGCATTGTAATTTTATTTTTAAAAACTATTTTACTGAAATTCATCCACACTAATACATAGAAATCGATGCGAAAATTATTTTTGCGTTAGATATGCCTTTTATGGGGGAAGGCTTTGTAACAACGCTACGACCCATAGGAAGAGTTGTAACCATATAACAAAAAACTCGTAGAGGCATATTTCTGTAATCATTGTCATGATAACTTATACCCGTTGAACTACATAAACTTTTTAACAAGTTTGAAATTATGTGATATTTAAAAAAAAATAAATTATAGGATTAAAAAAAAATGCTACATATTTAGGTTAAAATTTATTTCATATATTTATTATTGTTTTTGCTACGTTTCGAATCTACGCAAGCTATCTTCAGGTCTTTTATATTTAGTTTGATAAAAAAATTAAAACTATGCTTACTTCACTTTTTTTTTATATACACACAATATAATAAAATTAAAAAAAAAAAAGTAAAAGTTGAAACTGACAAAATTACACTAATAATTAAGGAAAAAATAAAAGTTTTTAGATTTGATCTTTACAAAATGAAATTTTATTAATTTAATAGTCTTTAATTTCAACTTTTAATTGTAATATATTGTTTGTACAATATAGTAATTTGTAATGTAGTTTTGATATAAGACTGGTTAAAGGTACTCTAATTTGAATGAGATAATGAAAAAATCTGAAGATGGCTAGTACGATGGAGAAATGTAGAAAAATAAATGTTGATTTATTTGTGATGTATTTTTAGACTTGTTTGAAACTGAACAACATTTTATAAGTTATTTATTTTTAGGGGGATATCCCCTTAATAACAGGTTATTCCTATCTGTATTGACATTTTATTTACTTATGATGATGGATCTGTCGTTTGATGTTATCAGTTCTCAATGTTTTTCCTGAAAAGAAGTGGATTAAAAAAACGATTTTTTTTTTCTTCGGTGATAAAAACAGCCATGAAACTAAAAATGCTTTCTATCAATTCAGTAGTTTTATTTTATTCATTTGGTGATGGGTCCTTTGTCAAGATAAATTTCGTTATTTAATTGGCCCTTAACTCATCTGTAGGGAACAGACATGTGCAATATAGATTTTAATTAAAAAAAACAAAAAAAACGGGGCACATCTAGCTTCTGACAACAATTATAATGAAAACTGATTCTATACAGCATTTTAAAAAATCTAATCATACCAACGGTTTTTGTGGTATAACACTGGAGATCCGGTTACTCAACGGAATTATCCCTCAGTGATTTCGTCGGGGAGTGAATTCACAGACCCTCATAACAAAAAGTGAGTAAACAAAATAGTAAGAATGTAAAGATTTTTTTAGCCATGAAAGTCAAAAATGTAGAGACATTGCTAGTGAAAGGTTTAGAGCTTTCAAATGATTTCAAACAATTTATGAAAAAAATATTTAATACAAATTTTATAATTACAGTTATTTAATAATTATGGGAAGTGTTTTCAAGACGGTAATTAAATTTTGCATATTTTATAAAGAATATAAATTTATAAATTAGGGTGATGAATATGAACAATTCTATATTTTTTTTAATACAACTACATTTTATAATTTTGACAATTCTTAACCAACTACAGTGGAATATAAATAAACTACCATTTCCATCGAAATTTATTAATAAATATTAAATAAAATATAGCATGAAGATTCAGTATTCGGTAAACACATATGCAATAATATAATATACAGCAAAAAAACTGGATAATCTCAATCGTTAAATAATTTCTATACTTCAATAAAACAGGCTGTGGGTTATTGAACAAAAGTACCAAATTATTACTAACTACAGTATTGAGAAACAAAATATTATTCAAGAATTTTATAGTTATAGAGTGCCTATTTAATTTAAAAGTTAAATATAACAATTATTCACTACGCATAAAACTATCTCATGACCAATCTATTTTGTTTTTTTAATTAGTTTTTTTAATGAGTAGAGGTTCACAGCTGATCGGAAAATAAAGTGTGATAATAGTTAATTTTGGTTAACATTGGATGATTATTTGACTTTAATAACTTCCTTGTTTGGTGGTTTAAAAATATCTTATTTTATTTTGTAATCCGTTCAGATATAACTAAAATTGTAGGCGCTAGGACACTGTCACCAATTCTCTACAACATCTAGGTCACAATGTTTATCAATACCTATATTCTCAAAAATATAAGTATAAGTAGCTCAAAAATATAAGTAACTTAGGTTTTGAAAAAATAATCACATTTAATGACGAAAGGAAAGATTGAAAATAATGGCTAGTAATAATTATTCCACTCCTGTCCCAACCCCAATATCTCATGATTAAAGCGTCCCTTATCTGATCCAGAAAGCATTTACTAGTTGCGAACTGTCTTTGAAAAAATTTACTTACTTCGAGCCACGTTGTAATATTAGCTATAAGCGAGAATCGGCGAGGACCCACCTAGTACAAGAGCCGGGAAGAAAAAAAGGCAGTTATCTCACCCCAATTTTTGATTACTTAAATGAAAACTAGGTATAATTACTAGTCAAAATTGATGAGTCTGCCAAGTATAGGTGGGGGGATTAAAAAATGGCAGCTGTTTCAAAACCTTAAAAAACAATGATTTTTCATTCGGAGCTCTATATCTTAAAAACTACCAACAACACTGGAAAATCTAATAGAACATTATTTAAAGAAGAGTAAATTTGCTGAAATATTAGCATAATAAATTTCTTTAAAATCTACTGAAAGAATAGTAGTTAGTTAATCTATTCTGAGAAATCTATATCTCAGCAGCTATGTGACGTACAGATGTTTATTAGCACTCAAATTAAAGCTAGTTTAATGGACTATAAAGAGGTTTATGACCTTTAGCTTCGTAGGAATAGTAGTTTTCATGATATTTGCTAAAATAAATTGATTTATAGTTGTTCGGACAATAAGTTTGATTTATGAAAAACATCATTTCAGAAACCATTGGATGTACAGATGTCTGCCAGCGCTCAAATTAAAGCTAGTTAAATTTACTACAAAATAGTTAATTATCTTTATCTTTGTAGGAGTAGTCGTTTTTATGATATTTGCCAAAATAAACTCACAAAATGTTAATTTCTAGTTGTTCGTATAAAATGTTGGATTTTTGAAAGAAATATATCTCTAGATCCATAAGACGCACATATGTCTGCCAACACTCAAAATAAAGGAAATTTAACTTACTATAAAGTAGTTTTTGACACTTATCTTCGTAGGGGTAGTAGTTTTTATGATATTCACATATGAAAATAAATTTGGCAAATGAAAATTTGTCCGATCAACTATAAATCAATTTATTTTAGCGAATTTCAGGTAAATTGTTACTCCTACGAAGATAAACATCATAAACTACTTTATAGCTAATTAAACTAGCTTTAATTTGAGTGCTAATAAACATCTGTACGTCAAATGGTTTTTGAGATATAAATTTTTAAAAATAAATTCACAAACTACTGATTTTTCAGTACGTTCTGTACAACAATTTTATTAAATGTTACTTTTTAAAAAGCTATATCTCGAGAACTATTGAACGTAAATAGCTCTATTAGGACTTACATTTTAGCAGATTTACTCTACTTTAAATGATGTTCTCTTACATTTTTTTATTGTTGTAGGTAGTTTTAAAGATATAGAGCCCCGAATGAAAAATTAATTATTTTTAACATTTTGAAACTGTCACCATTTTTTAATCCCCCTTTTTGACTAGTAATTATAAATAGGTTTTATTTAAGTAATCAAAAATTGGGATGAGATAACTGCCTTTTTTCTCCTCTTGGGCTCTTGTATTAAAGTATGAAATGTCTATCATGAAGTTTGTTGTGACATTTTTAAGAAACGTTGCTTTTTAAAAAGCTATATCTCGAAAAATATTTAACGTAAATAACTCTATTAGGGCTCATATTTTAGCAAATTTATTTTTCTTTAAATGACGCTCTTTTAGGTTATCTTGTGTTGTTCCTAATTTTTAAGATATAGAGCTCCGAATGAAAAATTAGTTTTTTTAATCGCTTTGAAGCAGGCGCCATTTTTTATTCCCCTTACCTATACTTGGCAGACTCATCAATTTTGACTATTAATTATACATAGTTTTCATTAAAGTAATGAAAAATTGAGGTGAGATAACTGCCTTTTTTGTCCTCTTGGGCTCTTGTACTATCCGTAGAAGCCAGCCTTATCTTCAAAAAGTTTACTTATAACGACTATTGTTCGATGTATGACAACGTTACAATTTCCAACGATCAGATCTACTCTTATTGACAACAAGAGCACCTTCACATGCTAATCATTTGTGTTGGCATTTATTGAGCCAGGCTGACCATCTGCCGGTACCTATTCAGTTCAACCCCTTGTCATGGGGTTCCGGGGGTACTACGCTATAGTTGACCTTGCGTTCAAAGCAACTGCATTTTATACGGACATATATATATCGAAATGATTTCGAATATCAAAGACATAATCGTCACATATGCATTTAATTTTAAAATTAGTGCAAATTGTATAAAACAATGGACATAAATGAACCTGGAGGTTTTTTTTTTTAGCCCATGTTTGTATTTCCAATATTAGTTCTGTAACAATTCAACATTGACTAAATGTTTAAAAGTTGAAGATATATTTTAGTTCCTTGAGTCTAGATAACAGGTTTCGAAAAATGGTCTATTTTTGTGAATGTGTACAGCCTAGCGCCAAAATCTACGTAACTGAAATCATGTTTTAAGACTTAACTAAAAATTCAAATGTATAAAAGTTTTTTTTTTTATTATTTTAATTGAACAGTACTTGAAAATACGATTTTTATATGTATATATTGTAATTTTATATAATTTTTTTATTCTTATTTAAATTTTTATCTATGTTTGTTAAAGAGGGGAAAAAGAAAGAAAAAATGTATTGGGTTAAGGGAGACAATATGGGGAAAAAACATTTTTAAAAAAATAATATAAAAAAGAAAAAAAAATTAACAAATATGATAAAACAGAAAAATCATGAATTACTGTCATATATTGAAAATTTACTGTACTATGCCTATATTTTATAAGAATTAAAAACAAATTGTCTGAATAGGTATAAGTATTTAGAAACCCAATAAAGTTGGGGATAGCACAACATTTTAAATAATATTTTTCTCTATATATATATGGGGTTTGGTTATAGTACATGTTTGGTTTCTGTCGTTGACGTTTTTAAATATCTAATAAAGAAATGGATAAAAATTATGAAAATCTGGAAGGTCTTGGAAAGAAAGGTTACAAAGTTTACCAGAAAATCCGCTAGGAGCCACTCCGTGCTTAAGTAGCATTGCCATAAAATTAAGCTGCTCCCAATCCGATAATTATAATATTTAGCATATTAAAACTTTTTACATTTAGCACAATATCATGAATTTGAAACGTACAAGGTTTAATTTCATCTCAAAATAGAGAGGTAAGTGAATGTTGTTGCTCAACAAATTTTTGGCAATGAAAACTATTGTCAAATAAACTTTTCTAAAATCTCTTAAAGGAATTGGAATTCGTTCCGTCAACAGAAAGATCCAAATGATATAAAAGGGACAACTAAGTATAAAATTAAATGATGATATTGAATATTCATACCTTGATACCATTTATGAAGCAATCTGTGTTCACACAGGTGTAGTTGGTTGAAACAAATCACAGACTTGACATATGTCTAAAAGAAAAAAATTAATTAAAAGTATGGGTATAATTATAAATTATAGTCAAAAATAATTATGAAATAATTTTTTTCAAATAGGCAGGGGAACGTTAGAATATTTCAATTTCTGTTACTAATGTAATACATTAGACATGATATTTATCAAAAATAACTAAAATATCTCAACTTTTAAAAAAGAGGACCTTTTTTTTTTTTTATTATTTATTATTATTATGAATTAATGAAACGAAGCTTAGATAGCTTTACAAATGATATTTCATAATAATGTAAAAAAATAATATATATTTAAAATGTTTTTTTTTTTTTAATATTAAACTTTTAAATTAGATATTTTAAAAAACAGCTTCAAAATGAGCATAAATGACCACAGAGAAGAAATTAATTTTAGATAAACTTTTACAAGCTTATTAAAGTTTATTAATAATCCAGAATTAGTTAATTAAAATAAAAGTTCTTATATAACGAGAAGGGTTGAATACAAAAATGTTTGAAAAGTGTCAATAAAATATTAAAATATTTATATATATAAAGGGCTTGATATTTAATGATTTAAACATAAAATAAATCTTTTATATTATATAAAATTAATTCTACCCCAGAGTAACAAATATGAAAAAGAAGAGAATTAAGGATTATTTGTAATTATTTTACTAAAGTTTAGTAATTAATTTACCTTTATGGATTACAAAATTTATGAAAAACTTGTACATTAAAAAAAATTCTTTATTTTTTAAATAACATATTTAAAAACTGTCTATTCAGTTTAAAGGTTCATTAATAAAAATTGAGTCGGAGTTCATTAAGACAGGATTGGCACGTGATCACTTCGTTTTCTTCTTTATTAGAACTGCCCCCCTCCCACCCCTTCAACCCCTGCTCTAAAAGTAACCATTACTCAGTGTACCAGCTAAGGAAGTTAGAGTAATCCTTCTTAAGCGAGAATCGAACATACGTAAATACAGTAGAACCATATATATTATCCATCCTAGTCGCGAACGTGACATCTCTGTGTGGTTGGTTAAGCGGTAAGCGTTTAGTAAAACAAAAGATAAAAATTACAAATTTTATTTAATTATAAATATTTATAAAGTATAACTCAAAATACAGTACACAATGCAATTATAATTTTTAGATTATGATTTCATTTAAGGCAACAAAACATCTTTAATTTATTTATTTTTTAATAGCTACAAAGTCTTTTATTTTATTTTTTATTATTTTTTTTCGTTTTAGTGAACCTATTGTTTTATTAACACTTTAATTTGGCATTTAGTTTTTTTTTTACTGCCTGTTAATTAGGAGACCCCGATTAATCCGGTTTTCTGTACCTTTAGATTTGTTTTTGAATATTTTATTTTCATACCATAAAATTAATACATCTCATATAGTTGTAACATAAATGATGATACTATTTCATTCAACAGTTACCGAAGGATTTGATACATTTTTTGCAACATATTTACCACAAATATAACCAATTAGAAGTTGAATTCCAACACAAGCAAAACTCCATTTTCATTTTTTTAAATAAATAAAAAATTCAAAATGGACTTGACTGGTTTTGGAATCCAACGCCTCAATTGGAAAGAAGAAACGAGCAGATCAAGAAATATTTATGATTTTTATTTATAACTAAAAGTGAAAAAACGAAACATAGACATACCGAATCAAAAGGCAAAAGCTGCAACCGACCGAATTTTCCTTATTTTCTTATAACTTTGTTATCTTTAGTTAAACTATTGTATTATTGGAAGGAACGAAATTTATATTCATTGTTTCCACCTCAAAGAACCCTGAAATACGAAGTTTTATAACCATAGAAAAATAGAATTATATGTTCATAATTTTTGCCTACCCTTGTCTATAGGTTTTTATTTTTTGAAAATCACAAAAATAACGTAAAATTTAACACGAGTCCACCAATCTATACAAAACTTGTGGAACGAAACCTTTTTGTAACACACCAATTTTTTTAACTTCTGTCTCGAAGACTCCTATTTTTAACGGACACGAACAAATATTAAATAAAATATTTTCTTTATTTGATCTCTCTGCAGCGGGCAACAGAAAGATATCTTCTATGAACTGATAATATCATGTTTGATTTTGTATCGTATCAGGTTTTTATCATAAATTCACAAGTGGCATTGTCAATGCTTATTATTTTTCAATAACTTTGTGGTTTATGTGTTTACAAGGAGAGTATTTGAATCTTTGGTATAAATTTTATTTATGTGTCACACCAGTGGTTAGACAATCAAGTCCTTCCGTATACATTTATCCTTGAAGGTTATAGTTAACGCAACTTGTAGGAATAAAAATTGGAAAATTACAGACGAATCTAAAAGAAAAAGGAAAAAAATAGCCGTAAGACAGAAATATACAATTTCTGAAATCATTCCTGTGACAAAAAGTATATATATCCGAGATTTCGTCCTTCCATGCCAACATCGAAAGAGGAAATTCTCCGATAAAAGAAACTATCCACTATCTTAATTTTCGTGCATTTTTTTATACATAAGCACATATTATCTTTCAATGATTTAAAGGTTTAGGTTACAGACAGTAACCTTAAAAGCTAATGTGTGTACACAACTTATAAAATATGATAACGACATGACATAGCATTGCTCAAGGCACTGCTTAAATAACCGTAGTGAAAGGTGGCCGAAATGATTGTTTATAAAATTAGTTGACCAACTTGGATGTAGATTGGGTAACTTGGTGATGTGGGCGGTCCCTTGGATTGGATTGGTCAATCGGATAATTAACATTATATCCTTATAAATAATGATACGTATAAAAACTTGGCAGGTAAACAATAAATCCATATATTTATTTTTTTAAATAAGAAAAAAGAAATGCTTTAATCAACCAGCAATGCTACCTAAAAAGATTAGATTGCTAAAATGCATAGCATGCTTATCAATTATTTAGATATAATATAACGTAAAGTAATTAACAAAGATACGATTCCCCCCCACTTAATTACTAAATAACACAATACAATTTTTTAATAACTAAGTTACAAAACATTTTTTTATTTTTCGTTTATTTGTCAATTTATCTACTTTTTTCACTGTTTTATTCTTACATCTATTTATGTTATCCTATCTATTCATTCAACTGTTATATGTCCCGTATTTTTATTTTCCAGTGATACGCCTCAAATATTTAATTCTTATATACTTATTAAGTTTAACATAAATTTATATCCTTATAGTCTTATCCAATGTTAGCACCAAGAGTAATCACACACAAAAAAAGAATTCTACTATGAATATATAAAACTGTAGAAAGAAATTAAAAATAAAATAGCATTAGTAGTAGTGAAGTTAAAAACAAATAAATCAGTTCAAAACTAATAAATAAGTTAAAAATAAACAAATAAGATGTTGTGCAAATAAATAATTTATTGTAAAACTAAATAAATAATATTAAATATCCTCATAGCAAATCCACAGGAACACCAGTCCAATTAAGAACTATAAAATTATTTTTCATAACAAAAAATTGTTACTATAATGAAAAATTGAAGTGAAAAAAATAATCATTAGAATGTTTGTCAAATTCATATCATATTTTCTATAACACTTCTTTTTAAAAAATAAACTAAGATAATACTATATATCTTTTTTTTATTTACCATTTTTGTAGGTTCTGTTGTTGGGAATTTTTACGTTAATTGGATAGGAGTTGCTCATATCGTATTTTATTCTTTGCTATAAATCATCATCTGCATGTTAATTAGCTCTGAGGATATTTAATATAATTTATTTTTGTGTTAACCTTTTTTTTAATTAACTATTAATTATCTATTTTGGACTAATCTATTAGTTTTTAACTTATTTACTAGTTTAGAACATATTTATTTTGTTTTTAACTTCACTACTACTATCACTTTTTCATTTTAATTCAATTTATACGGAGTTTTGTACTAAAATAATAAATCGTATTCAATATTTAATTACATTAAATTAATTGATCAAAATATTTTGAAGTTAAATTGAACAATAAACATAGTACTTCATAACCCCGCTTATTCGCAAAGTATGATCCAAGACATCGCAAGATAAGAATTAAACTAAAAAA
>NW_027106234.1:655552-696660 GCF_000696795.3 Halyomorpha halys | reverse complement strand
GATGAACATTTTATTATATGACGAAATTATATTTATTAGGCCAATTAAATTTAATTAAAAATAATTTATTTAGATTGATGATTTAATTTAAGGGTACAATTTTTTGAGTTTTTAATAATAGTCATAACATCAGCTACTTTAATTTTAGTGAATTAGTATTTTATTGGCAATTTATTTTTATTTCATTTCAGCCGGTCAAGTGAGGTTCAATAAATTGTATATTGAATCAAATCCTATATATTCATATTAGTACAATTATATCTTAATAGTGTTACGAAATAATTTAACTAAAGTCACTATTTATTGATGATGTTAACAATGTTTAATAATGATGAATTTTTATGTTTGACATGCTATAAAATCCAAAATAAAGATATATACATAATTCATTGACAACTCTTTTATTTTAAAGGACTACTTCGCATAGATTTCCTCATATAAACAATCTAATTTAAGATTTAAGAATCATGAAAACTCCTAACACAGCCATTCTTTTTATTCGGTAGACAACGGTTGAAAGGGAGTTCTTTGGAAAGCTACTGCCTCAGAAAAACAAGGGTGACTTAGTTAAATGATGTTTCTTTCACTACAGCTTTGTGGCGACGGACAAACTTTTTTGTTGAAAAGATTCCTTTTTTTTTTTTTTTTTTTTTCGTCCGGGTCCGTATCAAAAGTTCACTGTCGCGTAGAAAGAAGAAAAGGTCCTCACAGCCACCTGTGTGAAATTCCTATTGACTTTGACACCTCAAAGAATCGTTTAATCTAACCTAATCCAATTTATATACGTGGCTTTGTGTATTTGTGTGTGTAAAAGTACATCTTTATAATGATACGAAATAGACTGTACTCAGTCAGGAGTGATTAAAATATCATTTACACGTGATTTGTGAGATAGATTTTTTACCTCAGAAAAATATAAAATAAAATATTCTTAAACTTCCAACACATTGCAAAAGACTGATCTACATGACTGTAATATGGCCAATCTGGACATATGGAGTTGAGCTTTGGGGCTACACTAAACCTTCAAATTCCTCTCGTATCCAATTCTGACAATCCAAAATCCTTCGTAAAATCCTCAATACTCCTTATTTCGTCACTAATAAAACCCTCCATGAAGACCTAAATGTTCCTTATGTAACCGATCTAACCCGAACCCGATATCATTCCTTCCATTAAGAACTCCTTAACCACCCAAACCCACTAGTTTCTACCCTTGCTTCCTCTTCCATTCCTGGCAATCCTCCGAGGCGCCTGAAAAGAAGATGGCCTCGTGACATTATATTGTAAAATGTTTTTAGAGTTCTACTAATTATTTAATTTTTAAATACTAAATTTTTAAAGATTGATTATTGATGATATTGGAATTTTTTCCTTTTATACAATCTGGATTAACTGACTTCTCCACTTAACCGGCATTGTCTCGGTGCCGACAATAACAAATAAGTTCCACTGCAGTTGATAGTTGAATGGAACCCATTTCGGGGTCACAATCAACTGGTTCCGTCTCTGACTACAATAGGGGTATTCATGATGTAGTGTTAAATGTAAAATGTTTTACCATGTTAAATGTTATAAGTATAGGATTGTGAGCAGCACTATTTAAAACTATGTAGAGGAGCACCTAGCGGATTTTTTGAGCAACTTGTTTTATAACCTTGGCAACTGAGTGCCTTGCTGTTCTTTTGACTTGTGAGGAAGATAATCAAGATGAGCTAATTGACAACTGTCTTTAAATTATTATTATTATTGTTAACTATAGCTTTATTAGTCATAAAAACATACAAAACAATACAACACAAACTAACGAGCAAGTAACCTAACACAACAAACAAAACTGTTACGAGCTCAACTGGTCTGTCACGTGACATCATTCTCCATTCAACAGACCTAGTTACAGACTCTCAATCATGTTAAATGTTACATCGTTTTAGCATGGTAAAATAAGGAAATATTTCACCATTTAACATGTAAAACCCCTAATATTAGCTTCCCATTTCTTACAAGGAATCATCAATCATGGAAGCGTTTTAGGAGCGTTTGATGTTCATACCAGTATCAGATGTCGCGACAAAGCATGAAAATGAGATGAATATGAAGAAATAAGAACTGGAGGAGTTAACATTTTTTTTTTTTTCCGCAGTTCGAAAAGTCAAAGGCGTAGTTCCTCCATTTATCCGAGATACGGTAAGTGAATCCATTCTAAGCTCGGGTCGGAATTAGAATAACATTCCACGGATCGCTTCCGTTGCCAATGGACAACGGATTTCCAATGGTATTCCAGTCAGTGAGGGATTATCCACGGTGTGCAGGAGGATGCGTGAAAATCCAGGCTGTAAACTACTGTACTAGTACCGTAACCTTCATCGTTTAGAAACAACTTGATTCTACCCGTTAGTTCTTGATTGCTAACAGGTTTTTTTAATTAGTAATCAGAGTAATTCTATTATACCAAAAGATTACTCCGATGAAATTCTGCAGGCTGGAATATTTTATATCATTGAAAGATAAGATTAAACAACTTTAATCATATTTAAATGTGAAGAATAGATTTTATAAATTGTATGCAATATTTTGAGAAATGTTAATAAATACAATATGTAAAGAACGAAGTTTATTGTATTTATCGACTACTTATTGTATTAATTGAACTTCTTTATATTGACGAAATCTATGCACAAAGGAAAAACATGAAATTAGACCGAGGCTGATATCAGACAAATGTATCATGTATTTTAATATTGATAATCATTGTAATCAATACATCATGTCCAAGGGCGTAGGCAGAGGGGGGTAGAGGGGAACAGACCATGGCCATGGCCAACATCCTACCACAACAGCCGTAGGGAGGAAGTTGCTCTAACCCGCTTGAGAATAGGTCATACTCTCCTCACGCACACTCACCTGATAAGAAAACTGCCACCTCCAACGTGCAAATATTGTCAGTCCATTCTCACGATTGGACATATTTTTGAAGAATGTACTCACTATTTGCCAACAATAAACAGGATAAGACTGACCCCAAATTTATCAGAAGCTCTCACAGATGAGGAAGCTAAAATTACATTAGTGTTTGAATTTTTAAAAAGGATATCGCCTTCTTTATAAATTATAACTCCTCTTCGATTTTTGTTTGATTTTTTTTTTTATCATTTTTTTTTACTTTTATCATGCCATAGGCGTTGGTGACCAGAAGGTTTTACGCCTTTAAGCAACAATCAACAACAGCAACAACTGATTTGGTGGAATTGGGTTTGGAGGGGCATCACTGGAAGGATGTATGGAGAGAGCGTTTGGTGGTATCGGCCTTGAACCTTCGGGTTCGTTAAGCCTTCATCATTATTATTATAAAACTAATATACCAAAATAATATAATGCTAATATACCAAAATAATATAAAACTAATATACCAAGGAAGTAGAGATCTACATAGCACATATAAAGTATAGTATGATTAAAGTATACTTGTAAAAAAAACGATCAACTTACAACTATATGATATACTTTATATCGTTATGTTAAGATCTGATACTTGTGTAGTATTAAAGTGGTTACTATATAACCGAAACTTAGAATGTTTACCCAACACATACCTGGATGAATGGCGTTTTGGGTCATTAATGACTTGCCTTTTAAAACGGGTGAAGGGGCTTCAAGAAACAATAGTTTTTACCACCCATCAGAGCTCTTCCTATTTTACGGTCTATATATTTCTTTAAAAAAAAAGAAAAAGAAACAAACAAACAAAAGGGGAAGAATATAAACCAACAAAAAAAAAATCTCAAGTTGTATTATCAAGGCGATTTCCCGAGTCTGCCCGCGAAACAGCAGCCTTAAAATCCCTTTTTTAACATTTAATCGTTTTACCGATACCGGGAGCAATTACCAAAATCTAAATTGTAGGGATCCTCACAATTAACAATAATTGGTAATATAATATTTTCGAATAGAAAACTTCATAGGACTAATCAAATTTCAATAATAAACTAGTAATTGCTCTCCTAATTAAAATTAAGTGATTGCGTCTACCGTTGTGGTGTAACGGTTTTGCAAGTAACTAATACGAAGATAATCATTAGGGATGGTTACATTTACCAACTAACTACATAACTACTACATGGTACATTTACCAAGCTTCGATTTGAGTGCTGATAGACATATGTACGCCTTACAGTTCCAGTTATAAATAAATAAAATATTGATTTTCTATTATTTGGAGAAAAAAAATTTGATTGATGAAAAACTTTATCGTAGGGACTATCAAAAATACGGATATATAATGGCATTTAAATAGAAGCTGAATAAATGTAGCGTAAAATAATTTCTAATGATCATCTTCGTAGAAGTGGCTCAAATATTAGCCAAAATAAATTCTAAAAATATTTATTTGTCGTAATTTAGAAAAAAAATGTTGCTTTTTGAAAACTGTATATCGGCAACAATTTAGTGTAAAAAGCTCATTGGGGCTTGCTAAATTTTAGCAGATTTAGACTACTTTAAACAAGTTTTATTAAATAATTTTTAATTAATTAATTAACTTTTTAACAATTTTGTTAACTATCAAAAATACGGATGTATATTGGCATTTAAATAGATTTATACTACTTTAAACAAGTTTTATTAATTACCTTTTAATAATTAATTTACATATTAATTAACTTTTTAACAAGTTTTATTAACTATCAAAAATACGGATGTATATTGGCATTTAAATAGATTTATACTACTTTAAACAAGTCTTATTAATTAACATTTTAAAATTAATTAATTAACTTATTAATTAACTTTTTAACAATTTTGTTAACTATCAAAAATACGGATGTATATTGGCATTTAAATAGATTTGTACTACTTTAAACAAGTTTTATTAATTAACATTTTTTTAAATTAATTAATTAACTTTTTAACCAGTTTTATTAATTATCAAAAATACGGATATATACTGGCATTTAAATAGAAGCTGAATAAATGTAGCGTAAAATAATTTCTAATGATCATCTTCCTAGAAGTGTCTCAGATATTAGCCAAAATAAATTCTAAAAATATTTAATTGTCGTAATTTAGAAAAAAAAATGTTGCTTTTTGAAAACTGTATATCGGCAACGTTTCAATATAAAAAAGCTCTTTATGGCGGATTTATACTACTTTATACCAGTTTTATTAATTTATATATATTTTTATTATCTTGAGACTATTTGGATAATTAATTGATCACTGAAAATTATAAGCCCTCCAGTTTTTCAGGCAACATTTTACCAGTTTTTAAAACAAACAGCATAATCTTTTTTATGGAATTTTCTAAAAATTTTCAGCATAACGTTGTTTTACGGCTAAAAAAAAAAAAGTATCTTCTTAACCGAAGAAGTAACCAATTGCTGCATTCATAATAACTAAACTATTGTTTAAGGATAATTATTACTATATTAAAATTTTAAAAAATATTATGTTAAATACTTCACAATAAATTTATACTAACTACGTAATGTTTCTTTTTTATGAAACTGCGTTCTTAAAAAGCAGGTAAGTGTATCAGATATTTTTTTCTAAAATATTATTTTAGAGTATTTTTCGAAACGTAGAAGTAAACAAAACCGTTTTATGAGAACCAAGAAACAATAAATAATAAAGTGTTTTAGTCCGTAGACCTTTGGTAGCATATTAATAAAAAATAAAAGAAAGAAGGGATATTTTATAAATTTATTGTTTATTTCAAGGCAAGCCACAGGTACACGCCCCGACCACGAGCGCATATCAAGGACTTGCCTACCTACCCAGGCCTTATAAATTCAAGTAACATTTCTTTTCTTTGTCTGGAAGATGTTTATTTATTTTATTCGATGAACAGTATCACACATTATTTAAAAATTAGCATGGGATGTCATAAGGGATTGTAATTGATGAGACCTAATTAATGAAATAATATCTTTTTTTACTAGTATAATTTTGTAATAATCCAAGTTTCAGGATTAACGATCAATAAAGGTATCATAATAATAGAAGAAAACTATTGTTAACCACGTTTCGCATCACTTTGCGGAGAATTGACAGAACATTAAAAATAAAAAATAAAAAATTCAAAAAAATTGTTTTGTTTATTAGATATATAAAATAAATAGTAATAATAATTTAGGGAAGTATATATTTTAGTGGACTAAACACTAGGTGAAATAAGGTAAAACAGATAGTAAATAAGGCAAAGGTGAGGTATAGAAGAGAATAAAAGAGAAATATTAAAAAAATGAATAAAAATAAAAGATAAATATGGGGTAAGTACCTGCCAGATTGAAACAAAAATGACAACTGGGGAGGTTGGGAACAGAAAGTCAGGTAACAACTTAAATTTCTTAAACTTCTTCGTCAGGGCTTAATGAAAAAACAAGATACAAACATTTTAAGAATTAACAGAACATTAAAAATCAAAAAACATTTCAAAACAATCTTTTTGTGTATAAATATAAAAGAAATAATAATTTAAGAAATTCACATATAAGTGGACTAAAAACTAGTTACTAATAAATATAACCAGGTGTGAAATAATTCCGAATACAGATCAAGACTAATAAATTGTAGAAAAATACTGGTTAGAACTAGTTATAAATATGGTAAAAAAAAGTAAAACAGATAAGTGAAGTATATAGGAAAAAGGTGAGGTATAGTGTTATATAAAAGGGCAATATTAAGAAAATTGATAAAGATGAATAATACACATAGTAATTATCTGTCTGATTGTAACAAAACGGACAACTAAGAGAAAAGAGGAAACATTAGGTATAAAAGTGTCTCCCACCTAAGGAAGGGTAAGATATTTTTATAATATATTGTAAAAATTTATTTGTTATTTTTGTTAATTTTCCTAATATTTCTCTTCAATTTTATTCTGTTTTACCTTATTTTGCGTAGTTTTGAGTCCTCCTATATGAATTATTCTTTTAATTATTATTATTATTTCTTTTATATATTTTATAAACAAAACAATTGTTTTGAATTTTTTTTTATTTTTAATGCTCGGTCAGTCTTAAAATGTTGGTATCTTGTTTTTTTCAAAGTGGGGCGAAACGTTGCTTAACAATATATAGTTTTCTTCTACTATTTTGATACCTACATTGCCCACTACCCACCACCTTTCATACAAAATAGTAATACACAAAAAAAACCTTTATTTATGAATTTACAATAAAATTATTATTCCACATGAATATTTACCAGAAATAATAAGGGATGTAGAAAATAATAACAGTTGAGTTACAGGCCTACCTTCTACGCCATAACCCCTGATGAAGACCTGAAATTCAGGTCGAAACGTCGGAATAAAATAAATAAATATGGTTTTGTTTATTTATGTTGTTCTTTGCTGTCATATGGGGTATAGCTGCTAGTCTTGGAGCATGTTTATTCTTACAGATACATTTTGAGTACTGTCCAGTTTTAGATGATTGGTCAAACACTTTGAACACTAAGGTGAATCATAAGTGAACTGATGTTCAATAACTGATTTAAATATTCATATGTAGAATCAATTTATTTTGAGAAGGTTAATTTGCATTTTTATTTTTCATTGAAATATTGGAATATTTAAAATAAAATATTTTTGATTTTAAAATTTTAATTGAAATTCTAACTTCTTGAAATTAAATTCGAATCTGGGATAAGAAACTACTTTTTTAATCGCATAAGAAGTTATATAAAAAAAGTTTTCATTCATCTCACTTAAAACCTAAATCAAAATGAAACCAACTAACAAAAAAGTTATATTCAGTAGTAAATAATGTGCCTCCTACACAATAAAAATAAATAATAATTAAAAATATAAAAACATAGCATTTGTATTGTAGAAGTCCTTATTATACAAACCCACCTATTTCTAACCAGGCTTCCTCTTCAATTCCAAGTTGCCTCCTAGGCGTCTGAAAAGAAGATTGCCTCGAGACCTTCTAATCTAGATATGTCATTGGAGACCTATTCATAGATTCTTCACAAATCTATATCATGTCATAACATTCATCAGTTTTATCATAAAAGCACAGTATTAAATATAAATAATTTTTACCGTAGTAAACGTTAATAATTTTTAAGTAAAAATTAATTTTAACAGGGAGTGAAACAGACAAGAAGCCAATTAACACCTGTTACTAGAAATCCACCATTGTCTTCCTGTGATAGACACAATCTCCCAAGTGAAGTTGAATCTGCATACAATACCACTCTATGTTACAAAATTACAACAAGCTATAAGTGAGTTTATCAACCAATGATCAACAACGCAACGGAAGATTAAAAACTTAATAAAAAACACAAAAGGCGTGTAAACGGTTATCTACATATACATGTACATATCTTCAATGAATAATACATCAGATAAACATGTAAATGGAAGAATATATCAGGGTACATCTTGTCAGAATTAAAAATATTCATTTTTTTTTCCAGTTGTAAGCTGGACAACAAAAATATTAAGGGAAATATTCAATAAAAGTGAATGAAATTTGTCAATATCTTTTTTTTTTTTTTTTTTTGGCGTATTTATATGTTTTTTGGCGAAAAAGATAAATTATTTTATATGAAAGTAGAACTTATCCTGTTTATAATGAAGTATTATATGTATAATTTATTACAGTGATTCGTTATAAAAAAACAAACAATGTAAGTACCACTGAACAAAATCTTTTTTGTATAAGTTTAGAATTATTGGTCGAATTCCAGCAGGTCTCGTGGCCATCTTCTCTTCAGCGCCTCGGAGTATTGTCAGGAATGGAAAAGAAAGCAAGAATAGAAACAAGTAGATTTGGGTGGTTAGGGAGTTTATAATGGAAGGAGTGATACCTGGTTCGGGCTAGATCGGTTACATATGGAACATTAAGGTCTTTATGGATGGTTTTATTAGTGACAAAATAAGGAGGATTGAGGATTTTATGAAGTATTTTGAATTGTAAGGATTGGATACGAGAGGAATGCGAAGGTTTAGTGGAGCCCCAAAGCTCAACCCCGCAACTCCAGATTGGCCTTATTACAGTCATATAGATCAATCTTTTGTAATGAATTGGAAGTTAAGACCGTTTGTCCAGTAAGTGCTATAATAGTCGAAATCGACATACAGCTTCCTGTCTTTTCAGTCTTGTGTGAGGATTCCAGGTTAGTCATTTGTCCAGATGTAATCCAAGGTAGCGGATCTGTTCGACTGGGGTAAGATCAACTTTGTTAAAAGAGACTGTATTGCAATCGGTATATTTACGACGAAGAG
The DNA here is from genome assembly GCF_000696795.3 of Halyomorpha halys. Taxonomy (NCBI): domain Eukaryota; kingdom Metazoa; phylum Arthropoda; class Insecta; order Hemiptera; family Pentatomidae; genus Halyomorpha; species Halyomorpha halys. Next base: position 687,422 of record NW_027106234.1, on the reverse strand, counting down.
TAAAGGTGATTAGTTGGGATTTTTTTTAATCCTCCAATAACTACTATAAAAAAATTAAATACGTTAAATATTTTATATTTAACAAGAATTAGTCTTTTTTTTCTATAGATCATTTAAATAGAAGGTACTAAATATAACGAAAAACAGAACATCCGCCCAGAGCTAAAACAATTGACAAACAATAAAAAGTAACAGACAACACGGATGTTAAGAAAATATTACTTGTGTTAACTTGTACAAATTCTTAGAAAGAAGAAGTAATAGTTAATATCCAAGAAATTAGTTTGTCGAGCAATATATTCATTTAGGACAATCCATCTTATTTAAAAATATAAAAGATGAAATAAATCAATAGCTTAAGAAATACTGCTGTATGAAACACATTTTTAAAAGTCAGCCTTCAGGATTAAAGGCAAAGGTATTGGAAACATGTGTTAAAGAACAATTTAAGATGAAAGTTGTAAGTTTAACAAAAGATGTACAACTGAAATGGAAATGGGCCGGATATGTAGCCTGACTAGACACGAGAAGATCCAAAATTGCAACAGAGTAAATAGCACGAGAACACACGAGAAGGGAAGGAATAGTTCAAAGAGTAGGAGACTGTTGGGCTACTGTGGCTAGGAATACCTAGGGACCTATGGACTTAAGCAATAAAGAATTTGTAGTCAATTGTCATTTAAGGCCAAGTCATCAAAGCATAGAAAATATTTTATTTAATTATAGGCAAATTATTATTTTATTTCAAATTAATCTAAAAAATTTTAATCAATGAATTATCAAATTTTGTAAATTGTTTATAAACCAAACTCATACCTCCTATGGCTTTTAGTTCTCTAAAGTATGTAAATAAAGCTATAATTATTATAAGCTTATACAGCATAAAATTAAAAATCATTCTAAAAGAAATCTTATTTTAATATAAGCCTGTACATGTCACAACAAACTTCATGATAGACAGTTAATGCTCTAGTATAAGAGCCCAAGAGCAGAAAAAAGGCAGTTGTTTCACCCCGTTGATTACTTTAATGAAATCTATGTATAGTTACAAATAAAAAGTGATGAGTCTGCCAAGTATAGATAGGGGGAATAAAAAATGGTGACAGTTTCAAAATGTTAAAAATAATTAATGTTTCATTCGGGGCTTTATATCTTTAAAACTACCTACAACAATAAAAAATGTAAGAGAACATCATTTAAAGTAGAGTAAATCTGCTAAAATGTAAGTCCTAATAGAGCTATTTACGTTCAATAGTTCTCGAGATATAGCTTCTTAAAAAGCAACATTTCATCAAATTGTTGTACAGAACGTACTGTAAGATCAGTAGTTAGTGAATTTATTTTGAAAAATCTATATCTCAAAAACCATTTGACGTACAGATGTCTCTTAGCACTCAAATTAAAGCTAGTTTAATGGGCTATAATGTAGTTTGTCACATTTATCGTCGTAGGAGTAGTAGTTTTCATGATATTTTCTAAAATAAATTGATTTATAGTTGTTCGGACAAATTTTCATTTGCCAAATTTATATTCATATGCGAATATCATAAAAGCTACAACCACTATGAAGATAAGTTTAATAGACTACTTTATTTTAAGTTAAATTTCCTTCATTTTGAGTGTAGGCAGACATATGTGTGTCTTATGGGTCAAGAGATATATTTTTTTCTAAAATCCAACATTTCATACGAACAACTAGAAATTAACATTTTGTGAGTTTATTTTGTCAAATATCATAAAAACTACAACACCTACACAGATAAACGTTATTAACTATTTTATAGTAAATTCAACTAGCTTTAATTTAAGTGCTGACAGACATGTGTATGTCCTATGGTGCCTGAAATAAAATTTTTCATGAATCAAACTTATTGTCGGAACTATAAATCAATATATTTAAGCAAATATTATGAAAACTACTATTCCTACGAAGGTAAAGGCCATAAAATATATTTAATTTGAGTGCTAATAGACGTCTGTACGTCATATAGATCCTGAGATATAGATTTCTTAAAATAAATTAACTAACTACTGATATTTCAGTTCTTTTTTATGAAATGTTGCTTTTTAAAACCCTATTTCTCGAAAACTATTGGACATAAATAGCTCTGTTAAGGCTAGTATTTCAGCAAATTTACACTTCATTAAATAATTCTCTTTTTAAATTTTCTAGTGTTGTTGGTAGTTTTTATGATACAGAGCTTCGAATGAAAAATTAATGTTTTTTAACGTTTTGAAATAGCTGCCATTTTTTATTCCCCCTACCTATACTTGGTAGACTCATCAATTTGGGCTGGTAATTATACATCGTTTTCATTAAAGTAATCCAAAATTTGGGTGAAATAACTGCCTTTTTTTCTTCCCGGCTATTATACTACTCGTTTTATAATGCGGAACCAACTGGGCCAAGAAGAGCAACACAGTGATCCGAACAATCCGTAAAGCTTACACGAATACATAATTTTCTCAAGAAATATAGAAAAGAGTATAATATAATAATATTATATTTTGTAATTTAAATATTCTGCATAATTATAAGCTTTGCAGACAATTTAAAATTCATGATGATTAGCATCATTGAAGTAAAATTTTTTTTAAACCAAATTAGGATATAAGCTGGGGACGTAAGTTTTGAGATATAATAGTAAGTTCCTTGGTAAAAAACAAACTTTACAGAATATTCCATTATTTTGATTTATTTCATCTTAGCATCTGGAAAATATCTTTAACATTAGTCCATATATATGGATTTAGAAATAAACTGCTCTTACCCAGAGCAACCAGTAACGAGGAACTAGAAGCGATACTTGGAGTACCTGCTCTGTTGGTTTTCTGCATATCATGTAAGATGCATGGACCCGTTAGATTGTGGTGAGATTGAGGCAGACCATTGGACTAGTGGTTGGGGTTATTCCTGAGATAATGCAAGGTCTTGTATTCGAGCTGCATCCGGTAACCGGTCTAGCGATCTTGAGATAACCGGGACGATGGAACTGGTGTAATGACGACGTTTCATTTGGACACACAACCTGCTTCATCAAGAGTCCTTCCATTCCCGACGTTTGGGACATTCAAATTCATATCTTCATTGATATGAATAGTCCATTAGAGCGTAACTTGATCATCAATGAGACATTAATCATGGTTATATTTGTAAAATTGTATTTAATTTTTTTTTTTTTGATGCTGATTAATAGTGTCAGCGTGATATATTTTGATGATGGCTCACAATAAATAGTTTAATTAGTTAGTTATTTTGATTGCAATCGGACCATCTCCCTTTTATATTACAGATGAATGTTTTGTGGGCTGGATTTTATGCATTCGGCTCTTTTAGTAATGAAAGAAGGGTCCATTTTCCACATCTGTGACTTGAGATATTCAAAAACGAATTCAAAAAGATTCAAAAACTTTTTTAACATGAAATGATTTTTTTTGTTTCGGAATCTTAGTTTTTCAACAAGATAACCCTTTTAAAAATGAACTTCCTCGAACTATTTACCCTCTAAAAAATTAAAGACTTGATTAGAACAAAATTCCAACTTCATATATACTCTTTTCACTTTCTTGAGACTGGTTATTGTTTAAATAAAATAAGTTTATTACGACAATTTTTGTCTTATACAAGTATAATAGTGTAAATGGGATGTAATTAAAATTTTTAAAGTTAATGTGAAGAATTTAAAAAATAGGGTAATTTTGAATGAAATTATTGACTTCCATAGAATAGCCTGCAAAAAGTTATACTTGAGGTTGACCGAAACGTAGGACTTAAGAATAAACATAGATTGTTTTGAGAATTGAATAAAACTTATTTTATTTAAGCAATAAAAGTCTAATTTAATGCTTTGAAAACGATAGGTAGAAGCCGTTTTAATAACACTGGATAGGGATAACTGAAATATATCTACGATGCTCGGTGCCTAAAGAATGTTATTGTGGGCAGCAATAGTTTGGAGGACGTTTGATTGAACGAGGCGAAATGGCTGTCCGCTTAATACGTGCCGTAATTGCCCTATCCGGTCAAAACTGTAGTCAGCGACAGAGCCCCTTGTCAACGTACAGGTTAGAGTCAAGAACCTGAAGCGTCAATTTCGTAAAGCGTACCTCAGCGCATCGTTGAGGAATCTATGATATTGAGATGAGATCGCACGCGCTAACGTGATCTTACTAATCAAATCAGTGCAGTGGAAGCGGCTTTAGTTAAGTGTGATTCGATTAGGGGAGATTGCCGTTGGCTTGCATTGTCACCAATTGCTCTATTAGAGGACGAGTACCGGGGAATAGGTCGCCGCCTAATCAGAGAAAAGTATTTTTTTTTGTAATATAATGGGGTGTATAAAAAAAAAAAAATGACCATTTTATGATTTCATGATAATTTTATTATTTTATGATAAATCGATATTTCAAAGGACTGTATCCCTTTACAGTATCCTCTATGCTTATTTAATCCACTCGACTTCTTCAAAAAAAGCCTCAGTTTAGTTATTTCTATCAAAGAAGAAACATGACAGTGTTCTACGAAATTCGCATAATTTTAAGGCATTACTGGAAAAACAATTTCTCAGCCACAAGAGCAACTCGTAAAATTATTAAATATGAAGGGGAAGGTGTCCTTGACCAGCGCACGGCGCGGCGTTGGTTCGAAAAATTTAGCAGTAGAGATACGACATTGGAAAGGAAGAATGACATTGGGCTACCATTAATGGATATAGATGAGGTTCTGCAGGAACCTGTTGAGTCAAATCCGACCACAAGTACTCTCGAACTTGCCCAGGGATCGTGGTGTGTCCAAAGATACTGTAAGTCGCTATCTACTTTCCATGGGGAAGGTGAAAAATAGCAGTAGATGGTCCCTCACGAACTTACTCCTCAGCAATCAACCACTTCCTTTCAAGTCAAAGAAAAGTTTAAAGAAATTCATGGCTTCGAACTCCTGCCTCATACACCATATAGTCCAGACCATCGGATTACTACTTGTTTCGATCCATTGTCCATTTCCTTTGAGGGAAAAAATTAGAAAATTTTAATTTTGAAATTGCCGTCCAAGAGTTCTTTGACAGCTATCCCAAAGAATGGTATCGGCGAGGGATCGAACAATTGGCTAGCAGATGGCTAATGACGGTAGAGTATTAATTGTATTTTGTGTCAAATAAATAATAATACAAATATTTGGTTTAAAAAGGATTATTTTTTTATACACCCTAATATAACAATAGGCCGCCAATAATTAATAAAGATAAGTGAATAAATTTTTATTCCTTTCAGATTTCGAAATGATTGGTTGTGTGTGAGTTCAAATGAGACTGGCTGAGCAACAATAACTTACAAGTGTACCTAGCACTCATGAGTTATTCATAAATTATTTTTAAACCCCTAGAAAATAGTAGGAACTGGGGAAATTAAGTCTCAACAATGCAGCAGGTGATTTTCAGCCCTCAATTGCTGAACAATAATTACATTTATACATATCTTTTTTTTCTTTCTAATTTAAAGAATATAATCCGAATTAGATAATGGTAAGAGATTTTGGAACTACATTGGTTCTACGTCACACATTAATCCGGTCATTTAAGGTAAATGTGTAAATGACTTTTGCTTCTCCAAATATACAAGGCATTTTCAAGAGGGAAAAAACTAAATGTGGAACATACTGTTAAAAAACAATTTTTCTCAGTCTTTATTATAAAAAAAAAAAAAGTTGCGTCAAAACAATTCTCCTTAAATTCCATATTTTACTTTTAAAAAATATTTATGAGATTCTTTATTTGATTAACGACATCACAGTCGAAAAAATATGTACTTAAGGTACACTTTTGACATAACCAACTAATACTAAGATGAATTTCCGAACCAATACGAAATGAAAATAAAAAAAAAACACATTGTAAATGGTTTTAAATAAATAATGGACAGTACCTATTATGATGTTAGAGCGAAACAATTTTAAGAGTTTTTTTTTATTATTATTTTTTTATTTTTATTTTTTTTCTTCTTCTTTTTTTATATATATATTTTTTATTTTATATTATTATTATTTTAGAATGTATGAGATCACTCATCACTATTACCTATTGCCCACAACTGTGTGCCAGATTGTAATATCTATCAATAAATAAATCTATCAATTTATATCGAAAAAAAAAAAAGAGCGAAACATTCATGTTTTCGGACGTGTGCATGGTTCCCACTTATGAAGAGGAAACACTTATCTTACAAACGAGTTAGGTTACAGTAAGAAGCGAAAACTTCTCGTCACTGTATTTGGTAGTAGTTAGCAGAATTTAAGAACACAGAAAACTTGACTTCAGATCCAACCGGTGTTATTTTCAAATCACTTTAACGTTTGCCCTGTTTGCTCATTTACCCCAATTCACCCCACTTCTCCAATCCACACCATATAGACAAACTAGCCTTAAAAATTTATAAAATGCTATATAGTAAAGATATTACCTTTTCATTGAAGGACTAAAGTAAATGATAAAATAATGAGACTGGTCTAACAACAATAGCACAAACGGATGAAGAAATTATAAGAGATAGACACTGAACTTTTCGACGAATCAGTTTCTTTGTCCTTAGAGCAACACTTTCCCTTTATACTTCCCTCACAGTCTACTTTTCCTCCTTCAGACTCTAATTTCCTGCAGGGCGAAACGGTTTTAATAATATTCGTAAATTTTTTAGGCTGCACAGTAATGATAAAATATTCGAACTGTTTCTTTACAGGGAGAATAATTACGAAAATGATTAACTTTAGCACAGTGAGAAAATAAGACATAATTAGAGGTGAAATGGAACCTTGCTAATTATGCCAATGCCTCGTCCCAGACGCAGTCGAAGTCGAATCCATATTGAATGCTTCTCAACAATCAAAGCCGTGATAGCCAGTATATTACATGTAAAACATGACAGTTGAAGTCTTCGTAGTCGCCAGTTTCTTTATTTTGACATGAAAATTAGTGGAAAACGCGACCTTAATCATCCTTCACTGGCTTTCAATCAAACGTACCTGAGGTCCCGCATTACCCCCATACCTGGGGAAAAGCTAGGCTAGGTAAATGCCATATCTTATGGAGTCTAAATATTGTACATACGATATGTATGTATATGCTACAGATCACTTTTTTAATTTTATTTATTCATCGAATACACTATGAAAATAAACCATTAATCAACATATATGGTGGATTGTAATCTTCTAATATTATAATATAATAATCATTATAAAACATATTCTTACAAGGGTTAAATTTCTCAAAACTTGAGCGTGGAACATAAAATTTATGTACCCTACTAAGAGAACAACTGTTTAGATAATGATCGAAACCTCCATTAACGCATGCAACCTAAGTGATAACACTCAATTCGATTAGCCTTATCAAGCAGATGCGTGGGTACCACGAATTATTTTAAAATACTCTATCAAAAAAAATATCCTGCATTTTAACATCTCAGAAACGGTTATGGACATAAAAAAAAATAAAATTTTGTTGAAAAAATCGAATTTTATCGAGAGGATAGTGGGGTAATGGTATGCACTTTAGCAAAAGGGATTTCTTTTTTTTTTAAACTTTCAGAACTTAGATCAAATAGGGAATCGTCTCATTTTGCCGAACGCTCAATTTTTTACAATTTATTGGTAAAACATTGGATCATTAAAGCCGATCTAGCCAAAACCAGATATAAATTTCATAATAAACTCCTTAACCATATAAACACGTTAGATACTATCCACAAATAAGCTCTCAGCAGTATCAAATCCACTGGATTTAGTATGCACCCGTCCCAGCCTGCGCAGAATTACCCCATAACAACATGACTATATTTTCAATCCAAACCATGACGACTGACGACTGTTTGGAGTATAAACGTTATTGAAGGTAAGTGTCATTAAATGATGGCACTACTTAAATATTTCTCCTACCACAACACTTCTAATTGCTAATTTTATTTAAAAAATAGGTAATACTAAATAATACGCGCAAAACACTTGCTATGGAAAGCTCAACACGTGTCTTGATCTCACTAGGACAGCACAACTAAACCCTCTTTTTTTTAACTTCAATGAAATCTTAAAAAAACTATAATTTAATTTTCAGTTAATAACATTATAAATCTTACTACCAAAATAAACACTTTATCTATCTAAAATAATAAAATTAATTATAAATATGTATACACACAACTAAAACTATTTTTTAATAAATAAGACAATTGAGGATTTTTCTATCAAAAATAATATGTCCACCTCTCTAAATATTTTTTTTTATACTAAAATTTTATTGAAACAATACAATCTACCACACTCAAAAACAATAAGTATTAGGGCTCAATCAAACCATATAAAATATTAAATAAATAAGTAACTAAAATGGATAAAAATAACATAATATATATACATCATAACTATTTATAATAATTTATCAAAAGTTTAAATTTTATTTCGATAAATAATACTACAGCTGAAACTCATTCATTTCATATCAAAATTTTAATTTTCCATTTACACCTATTTTAGTGTTACACACAACGTGCCTTCATATTAAATTTTTAATAATAATTTTCCAAAAGTGGATGTATTGAACTTAGATAGAAAATTCCTCATTTTTTTAAATATCGATAAACAAGAAGTGAAAACAAAATTGATTGATAGTTGAATAATTTTTTTTTACTTTAATACTTATTAAAAATAATTAATTACAATTTACCTAGTGACTTTTTTCCCAACAAGATGTTCAAGCAATCTAAAACAAAAAAAAATTAAATTAAGCATTTTAAATAATCATAATTTAAATTAACCACAAATTATTGGGGTGAATAATCTTACAATTTGATAACTTTATAAAGATGAACAATTTTTTATTTAAATGCCATTGAAAGTAACAAATTCAGTAAAGTTTTTTTTTTTGAGGGGGGGGGTTAAAATATCACTTAACGTCGTTTTCGTATTTACCTATTTAAACATTGATGATATTATGTAATCTGAAATCATGAGGGAAAAACAAAGAAATCCAGTACATTAGAAGTAAAGGTTCAAAGTGTTAAAGAAGGTGGTGTGAGATTAGGACAGCAGAGCATGGCACAAGATTAACCCTAATAAACCACCTGTCAGTTCGGATAAGTAAGCGACCACTAAAGCTTCGTCTTTTTACCCGCTCTCAGGGATCTTCAAAGCCCTAGCTCGGATGAACCCTTTAGATAAGATGTAGCGAAATAAAAAAAGCAGAAATTTGCTTTTTGTCATATTATAATTTTTGTATTTTACTAAATTAAGCCTTCTCAACATTCTAGATCACGTATAAAACACAAATTAATCATCAATAAGCAGCGATTCAGGTAGTAAGCTATAGAAAATAAACATGTAAAAAAAAAATCAAAATCAAAAGTCGTTATTTAAAGAGCTCAACAAGTGTAATAATATATATTATATATAGTAATTTAAACATTTTTTTATTGCATAAATATAAAATTTACAATATTTATTACATTGTTTGGGGATACCCCCTAATACAATAGAATTTTCCTGATACTAATTACACTTTACAAACTTCTCTATTTTACATTTTTGGTAAAAATAAACCGAAGGGGGAAAATAAAAAAAAATTAAAAATATTGACACAGTTTACCTTCGCATAGTTTCGTCACGTTAATAACACCATTTATTTGGTAATTCAATATTGGTGATTCAAGCCAAAGCACAATTACAAGAAATACAAGGAATTTGATTGCACGATTTTAATTAAAAACGTGTTTTTACATTCCTTAAACATGATGAAAAGGATCGTTATAAATATGACAAAAAAAAAAAATTAATTCAGAGATATCGTATTACAATTTCATTCAAAAACACTATCATTCCATTATATATTTTTTTCGGAATGAACTTTGTCGGTTCTGGTTCAACAATAACGTGCCTGAGATAGATAACACTATCTCTACACTGTTCTCGCCGACATCGATGATTTTAATTATTAAATGGAATTCCACGAAAAAGTGAATTTTTTTTATTATTTTTATAGATCAAAATATTAGTACTAAAAGTAACTTTACCATTATTATCATTGTTAATTACGAATAACCTTTTATATAATTATGAGATTCATCGAATGAATATCTTTCTCCTGAGATATTTTATTGCAAATACGTTTATGCACCTAACATAATAGACAAATCGCAGTCGGATTCCTTAATCTATATAAATTAATCAAAAGCATCTTTATCCCCATCATCAGGTGATCTTATAACTCATCGCATGAGCTATTTCATAATTGAAATTTTATCAACATTGATAATGATTCATTTTTATCATCTAACAATTATGTCATCAAGGTTGATTAACTTCTAATCATGAAATGGCTCATGCTACTGATGAGATATTAGATAACCTGATGATGGGGGGAAAGATCCTGAAACGTTTTAAAAAAATACTTCCTCGAAGTTAATCAATAAGAAAGTAATCCGACCATTTAAAACATCAAAGTTAGAAATGGAGTTAGAAAAAGCCAAAATGGATTTTGTTGCATTTTAACATAGTTTTCTAACATACCGTAACGATAATTAAAACACTATTTTATCAGAAATTTGAAGATACGCCACTTTGGACCGACAATAAATAACTAACATTTTTGTTCCTCATCAAAAAACACAACCGATTTGATTGCATTACATTTCTGCGCTTTAAAAAAAAAATGGTATCAATACTAATAACTGATTGGATTAATAATATCATTTTCTGAGATAACATTTTATATAAATTTAGTGAATTGGAATATCGTTTACAATCCATAAATTAGTTGGTCCTAATGCGTTTATAGTAGCAGCCAAACACTGGCTTAAATGGATACGTTTGGGCGTCACCCAAGGTCTTAAGTTTGTTTCTTTATTTTTCTTTTCATCTGTTTTCTCTTTATAGGTTTTACTTTTTCTTTTATTTACTTTTTTTTTTAATTGAGAGTCTGTCGGCCAGGTTGTGTTCTCCAGGTAAGGCAAAGTCAGGGACTTTTTTCTCGCAGGTGGCCAAGAGGACGACAACCACCCTCGTCACGTCCCGCCGGGGTGGTCCAGCGATCCACTCCTATATCCGTACCCTGAGTCCTCTTGGCAAAAAGTTGCTTCTTCAGTCATTGCTCAGACATCAAAGGTCGGTCTGACAATCGTTAGAGTTAACTGGAGGAATATGGAGGCGGTAAATAGAGCAAGTACACAATGAGGAGGTTTTCTTGCAAGACGTGAAAATGTAAGCAATGCAAAATAGGTTTGACAAAAGTTCGATTGTATTGAGAGCCACTAGAAAATCGAAACAATGAACGACGTTATTACTGACAACACACTTCCCCTAGAAATAAAATGTTTTAGCCACAAAAAAAAAACAGACTTAGAATATTAAATCATTAACAGTAAACTAATTTTTAAATGATTAAATTAATTTATAATTATTTAGTAACAGAAAATTAGATAAAAATAACGAACCCCTTTGGTAAAAATACAAGGCTGTTCAACCTGAAAATTTATTAAAAAATTTTCTATATAAAGTTTCATAACCACAAATCATAGTCAAATCCCACCTCGATATGGGATTCTTATATAAAAATTAAAACTTGTCAACTAACTAGTAATTAATTAATTATTTTTTTTGTTTTTCTATAAAGTTAAAAAAAAAATTCCTTCCACTTTTCTAGCTGCCATTTCTTTTACAATTATCTCAGTCTCACCTAGTCTTCCCAATCTCTAATAAGAACACATGTATGTTTTTTAGAACCAATCATGTATAGGTTAAGTGGGAGTTTTTAAAAGTACGGTGAAATCTCAAATTTAGTTAGTCACTTTGTGATTTGTGTTGAAATCAATATGTTTCTAGAGCATGTAACTTAAGGGATCATTTGGTGATAAAACATTATTCGTCGGTGGAATCAGTCGATATAATCGAAACTATCGCCAATCCAGCGCAAGGACTATCATTTTTATTATGTACTTAAATAAAAATTGAAACTATTTTACAGTTTCACCTAATGCTCAACATGCACCTATCAGAGTGATCCCAAGTACTGTTACCTACATCAGGACTTATAACTCATACTTATTAAGATAAGTATGAGTTATAAGTAGTCCAAATTTAAAATTATCACGACTAATGGAAATGATCGATTACAAGAAGTTGGACAATCGGGTTCCTTGTCAGCCACAGTTTGGGATCATCTCCTCTGGAACTGCTGCGATGACCGAGCCTGTCTGGTTTGGGCGGCCTCGTCGACACTTGATGAAGGGCAGTTCCGGTTGGAGCGGCCAAGCAGACATAATGCGACAGCTGAGACCCCAGTAATCCTACACCGCACACCTCCGCTTCGAGAACATGACGGCTGTGGAAGTCGTAGACCTAGTTCAGGGACGAAACAGAGGAGTTCGAGGTTATACAAACTATTCGAACAAATACAAGTCAAGGTTCAGGGAAACAAAACAAAACCAGTTCCTTTTTTTTTTTTTTTTTATTGCATTGTTCATTGTGATGTACTCAGAAAGAAAATCCATATTCTTCCAGTGAGTTAGATTGAGGAAAATTATTAGATTTTTTGCATACAATTTATTATTCCGCGTGAAAACTCACTGGAAGAAAGTAATATTTGATCTTTAGTCCATTGATACAAATAATTCAATTAAATAAAATAAGAAGGAAAATTCTTCTTAACATATTCTTCGAAACGATAGTCGATATTAAATGCCACAAGAATGATTCGATTTTTTTTTTGTATATGAAAACTGTACAGTAGATTTTTTTCGGACTAACGAAGTAGCTTAAGCAATATGCACGTTATATATTTTATTTTATTGTTGTGTTATTTTTATATTCACTTAATATTAACGGATACTTTCGAGTAACGGACGAAATTATCTTTTCCATAGTAGTTTCACTGTAATACGTCAACTCATAACACAAACAAATCCCCAAACTTATTTTACTATTTTATTTATTTATTTTTGGACCAACAGAATTTTCATATTGCAGGGATCTTCATTTTTAAAGCAGTTGAGGAAATATCTTCGCCCGGTCACTTTCAGAAATAACGATAATTTTCCTTTAAGCACCACTTTCATACATTACATCATCGCGTTTTCAGAAGACAATCGTAAGGATTGTTGTAAAAAGACGTCTAGGAGGAGAAAACTGTCTGTTAGCCGAGTCAGGCAGCAATTGACGCATACAAATTAGCAATGTTACACTTCTGAATCCTGACAAGCGTGCTAAGTGCTGTATAATTTCTAATATAAGTTGAATGGTTGATTTGACCATAACGGATCGAAATGGTATGAGTAATTTGATTACAGAAAATATGAAACCTCTTACTACTAGATACTGCTTAGTATTTTTTCAAAAATATCGACAAGGCTTCGGCTAGCTCGAAAGAGTAAGTTCATCTTTGAAAAGGTCAATTCGTCTTCCAGTCTCGACCTCAAGAAAACACGGCTGGAAACTAATTCCAGCCGATACAGTTACTCCGGAGCGTACCGCCGCTGCCCCAGATTTGGGCTTTCTCTCTCGGTGTAAGAACAATAGCGGTTGGATAATTTGTCCGATCTGGTGAGCCGTAGCTAGCTGTAAAAATTACGGGATCATGTAAGCCCCGATGCGGTAGCTTCCTCTTACGCTTCAGACCGCTCTGGAATAGGTTCAACGGTCACTGTTATGCCTCTTAGTTGTAATTTGTAGTTAATAACAAAATAATTAAGTAACAATGGTTATCGTCATCTCTTCTTTATATGATTTTTTTTAAAAATAATTTATTGTTATTTACAACTGTATAAAAATATATACAAGTAAATTTGCTGTAGGTGACATAGTGACATGATAAAAACATGTGGAGAATCTACCCATTGATAGAACTCCAATAACATTTCTAGAGGAGATCTAATTATTAGGTAATGAAGGAGAAGTCAGGTTAGAAACAAGTGGGTTTGGGTGGTTGGGAAGTTTATCATGGAAGGGTTGGTATCTGGTTCTGGCCAAATCGGCAACATATGGGACATTGAGGTCCTGATGGATGACTTCATTTGTGACAAAGTAAGGAACATTAAGTTATATTATATTAAATTTGATTTAAAAACAGAAAAATGAATAATTTTCAAATAAAGGAGATATTGAATCCGGAATCATCTTCTAGACTGGACGGATGCCTCTTTCAACAAATGATTAATTTTTTTTTACAATACAAGAAAAACCCAAAAAACGGTCATTTAAAAAAAAAACTCAATTGAAATAGTTGGTTATTTGAATTTTAGGTGAATTATTTTTGGAACGCAGAAAATTGACCAGTTTTTCAAATTAACAACTATTTCAGTTGAAATGTAAGTAAAATGAAGATTTTTGAGTCTATTATTATCATTATTCAACACGAAAGACGTTAATTAAAAGAATACATAAATGTAAATTCATTTCTACATAGATTATTTATTCAATGATTCATATTTCTTGTAAGTTTGATTAACCGAATAAAAACTTTAGTTCATGAATAGATTTTATTCTAATTAATCTGTAACGAAAGAAAACGTTTCAAAGTACATTTACTTTACACATTTCAGGCTCAGATGAGTTCAATACATAAATAATTTAAAAATATATGTAAATGATAGAACAGGAGAAAGCAATTGAAACTATCTGCAATAAGAGACTGTTCTAGACTTGATTTCTTCGGGAGATATTGTTTGGAGCCGATTCGAGAGAAGGTCAACACTCAATAGGGCTATTGTTTAACATCTAATGGAGTCTCGTTGGGATGATGGCAATCACTCAGTATTGGAATTATTTATTATATCAAGAGAGGGGCAGAAATAGGGGCCAACGTAGAAGTTAATATTTGAATATAGATTAAATCAACAACTTAATTGTAGTTGAGCCAGGAATAACAGCTATTAGTAACTAGTTACTCAAACAACCGTGAATAAGTAACATCCGTCATACCTCCACGAAATATAATCTTTCGAAATTACATAATTATTATTATTATTTTATTAACTAATTAAAATACAATATTATGGCAGTATTTATATCATTAATTGTTATTCGTTTGTCCAAATATAGTCCCAGGTATCGGATCTGATCGATTGTGATAAGTGGAATATTATTGCAGGATACTGTAGTGCAGGAGAAAATTAATTTAACACACGATTTTTGCATTAAAAAAAAATTAATTAATTAGGTTGGGGTGAGATGTAAGGCGCTGTGCAACTAAGTACTAAGTACTTCCAGTGCGTGGCATGATTAGTGGTGTTCATCTGGAACTTATGTAATACTTTAATACATAAATATTAGATAAGCATCCCAAATCATGTTGCAAAAAAAAAAAAAATTAAGAGGAGGCGAAAAAAAAAAATGGAAAATATGATTTTTCTAAGTATATTTTTACCTTATAGTACAACTTTTTCTCATAATAATGTATGGATACTGTACATGATTATTTAGTGATTTAAAATAGTAATAATGTCTCTACTTTGACATTTTACGAATTCAGTAGGTAGGATCTACCTCTCAATAAATTGAATAATTATAACCATGATTTCGAAGGAATAATTACTTGAAATGTTAATTCAGTTATATTTATGTAAATAAAACAGTCTGTAAACAGGAAAAATTTGTTAGATTACTTTCTTTTTTTAAAAAAAATCTTTTTTTTTTTTAGGTAATCAAAAAATATATTTTCAGAAAGTAATTAATTATCTGAATTTGTTGAAATTTTTTCAAAGTTAAATAAACATATTAAGAAATGTATTAATTACTTAAAAACAGTAATATTAATATACTTTTTTAAAAAACTACGTTGAATGCATTAAATTATAAATACTTTTTTTTTTTTTAAATCAGCAATTTTTTTAAGACAGATCTAAATATATTTACTAAATATATATATACATATTTTTATTACTCCCAAAAAAAAAAAAATGGAAAAAAAACGTTTCTTGTAGAGATATACCTCTTCTCAAGTCCTTCTTAAAAACATCCACTAAATCCTTTTGAGGTAAATTGGATTTTCTTTAAAAACCAGGAATTTATAATACACCATAGCTTTTATAGAATATTTAATTTTTTTTTTATTACTTCTTTCCTAAACCTTGAAGTTTAAATGGAAATAAAATCTTATAAAATAAAACCGCGTACATACAGGAAATTTGTTTTTATTACTATCTCTAAATTCCCTACTGATTCACGTTCTGAGGTTCCAGCCTATTTTCGTTTGACAGAAAGCCAGAAGGAGGTAGATTCTTATCAGAGGCAATCTGTTAGTCACATATGAATCACCAGAGCTGATAGAATGACTGCTCTTGTGGACTTGACTCGGATAGGGATCGCTGGCACAGAATTATTTAACATCCCCCCCATCCCGAACTAGGATCGTCCCGGGGTCCGCTCTGACATCGATGAGTGATAGAGATGGATCAGGCGGAAGACGAAGGGGACAGACCGACCAACGGATTCGTCACAGCAGGAAATCTTGGTAATACATTGCGAGCAACGTAGGGGAAAGATCGAATGGGGGCGATATGGGCAAAAGGACAGAAACTGCAGAGATATGGGGGATGAAGAATGGTTAATTAAATATATCTATATTTCTGTTATTGTTAGCGGAGGGGGCTATAATACAAGAGCAAGGAAGAAAAAAGGCAGTTATCTCACCCCAATTTTTGATTACTTAAATAAAAACTATTTATAATTACTAGTCAAAATTGATGAGTCTACCAAGTATAGGTAGGGGGAATAAAAAATGGCGGCTGTTTCAAAACCTTAAAAAAACATTGATTTTTCATTCGGAGCTCTATATCTTAAAAACTACCAACAGTAGAAAATCTAAGAGAACATTATTTAAAGAAGAGTAAATTTGCTGAAATATTAGCCCTAAGAGATCTATTTACGTCCAATAGTTCTCAAGATATAGCTTTTTAAAAAGCAAAATTTCTTTAAAATCTACTGAAAGATTAGTAGTTAGTTAATTTATTTTGAGAAATCTTTATCTCAGGAACTATGTGACGTACAGATGTCTATTAGCATTCAAATTAAAGCTAGTTTAATGGACTATAAAGAAACTTATGACATTTACCTTCGTAGGAATAGTAGTTTTCATGATATTTGATAAAATAAATTGATTTATAGTTGTTCTGACAATAAATTTGATTTATGAAAAACTTTATTTCAGAAACCATTGGACGTACCGATGTCTGCCAGCACTCAAATCAAACCTAGTTAAATTTACTAAAAAATAGTTAATTATCTTTTTAAAACAATTTTGATCTCTTTTCTCTCAACTTTATTCTTTTTTAACATCCGACGTTTCGACCTCTCAGGTCATTCTCAAGGATTCCTACAAACAGCTCCTTTTAATTACTTTCATAACAAATTTCCTTCACTTACATACTGATTTCTTTGGTCTTACCTTATTCTGTCTTCATTCCTTTTTTGAAAAAAGGAATGAAGACAGAATAAGGTAAGACCAAAGAAATCAGTATGTAAGTGAAGGAAATTTGTTATGAAAGTAATTAAAAGGAGCTGTTTGTAGGAATCCTTGAGAATGACCTGAGAGGTCGAAACGTCGGATGTTAAAAAAGAATAAAGTTGAGAGAAAAGAGATCAAAATTGTTTTAAAAAGAAACTAAACCACTCTCAAACAACTATATATAAA
Source organism: Halyomorpha halys (assembly GCF_000696795.3). Classification (NCBI taxonomy): domain Eukaryota; kingdom Metazoa; phylum Arthropoda; class Insecta; order Hemiptera; family Pentatomidae; genus Halyomorpha; species Halyomorpha halys. The sequence continues at coordinate 669,759 of NW_027106234.1, read as the reverse complement.
TAAAAAATAAATCTAATAGTTAATTATGTTTATCTTTGTAGGTGTAGTAGTTTTTATGATATTTCACAAAATGTTAATTTCAAGTTGCTCGTATAAAATGTTGTATTTTTGACAAAATATATCTCTAGATCCATAAGACGCACATATGTCTGCCAGCACTCAAAATAAAGGAAATTTAACTTACTATAAAGTAGTTTATGACACTTATCTTCGTAGGGGTAGTAGTTTTTATGATATTCGCATATGAATATAAATTTGGCAATTTTCAATTTATTTTAGCAAATTTCATGTAAACTATTACTTCTACGAAGATAAACATCATAAACTACTTTATAGCTCATTAAACTAACTTTAATTTGAGTGCTATTACACATCTGTACGTCAAATGGTTTTTGAGATACAAATTTTTCAAAATAGATTCACTAATTACTGATCTTTTAGTACGTCCAATACAATATTTTTATGAAATGTAGCTTTTTAAAAAACTATATCTTGAAAACTATTTCACGTAAATACCTCTATTAGGGCTCATACTTTAGGAAAATTACCAATCTAAAAAAAATCTGCCAAAAAAAATATAATTTAATAATTCAATCTTTACAAAAGTTACATCTCATATTTGAACCCTTTACTAGGGTACAGGGATCGCTGGAACAGGATTATGGGATAAACTGATAAATACTTCTTTGTATATTCTCCTTTAAATATTAAGAGGAAATTCTAAATTAATTATATTATTAATTTAAACCGATTAAGAAAAACAAACTAAAAAAATAGTAAATAGAAAAATAAGAAAGGGTACCTGTTTCTGTTATTTTTACATATATATATATTTTTTTTTTTTTTTTTTATAAGTATTCAATTGTATTTATGTTCAAATTTGTAGCCCTGATGATGAAAAGGGGAAAACAGATGAAAATAACAGATAAAGGCTGAGTCCTAAATAGTTTCTCAATAAAAATATTAAATACAAGAGAATTAAAAGAAATTTCAGATTAACTAATGTAATCAGTTGGCTTCAGTTTATTATGTTTTATTAATAAAACATTATATGAAATGAGCAATAAAAGATGAATTAGCAAGTATTCGTGACAAAAAAGATTGATATATTTATATAGCTCACATAACATAGTAAAGGCTCAGAATAATTGTATGTTGTTATTATGTGTGATGAAACCGAATTTTTTAAATACAAGAAATTAATTTGCAAACACTCTTGTATGTTTTATTTACTAATAATCATATTATTTAAATTATGACATGAAAAGTAAAATAAAATAATAATAATAATCATAAGTAGTTCGTAAATGAGTAGTTTATATGCAGTGCATTAAAAGTTTAAATCACCTGAAATCATGAGCCCAGAGATATATATCGAAACTATAAATAATACTATCGAGATTTTCGAAATCCGGGGTTGTACTAGTTGGCTGGAAGCCACTATCCCACGGGTCCTAGGTTCATCCTTCGGTATTGGGTTACATCAGAAGAAAGTTTTAAAAAAATTGAAATATATAAACACAAAATTTGGAATAAACCATGGGTTATTTTTTCCTAAAGTGAATTCATTACTATTTATTTTTTTTATACCAATTTAGTGATTAATTCCGCTCTTCCGTATAATCTTATAAACCTTTTCATTAAATATATTAAAATATGATATCACTTAATATCACACATTTTCTACATTTAAAAAAAAAATCTAAACAAATGACATTTAATTTTCTATATATTCTATATGACCTCGATATTTCACATGTGATTGTATTAAAATTGCGAAACTCATTTCCATCAGATTCATTTTCTTGTTTTAAAAATAAACTGAGTGAAACCAGTTTGTCCATGAGAAATGAATATTGTATTTTTTTTTAATTAATAAGGAAAACATAAATTATACCTCCTTATGCACACGTAAAACAGTTTTTCTTTTAAATATTTAATCTCATCATGTGAAACGATATGAGGAGTTCAGGTAAAGTGTGGGTCGATAATCACCAATATAAGTGATATTATTATTTTTTATTGATATTATATTGGATGGTAGCGTTGTTAATCGTAACTAATAATAACAATTAAAGAATGAGGGATATTTAATCATTGAGTTGGTGGTGGGTGAACATTTCGCAAAAAAAAAAATTAAACAATGAGAACCATAAAATGAAAAAAATATATACACATAGGCCAATAAACCATATAAAGTTTGCGGAAATAAAATTCATAAATGATGGGGCGAAATAATTCAGCGGCTCCCCGCTGAATATTTCAGGTGTTTTATTTTTGTCAATAATATTAGTACATACTACTGTATTCTGATAACATCAATTCACTAATTATTTTACATTTTTCAATTTATTATTTTTATGATGTCTTACAATATCAATACTTTGTAAATTAGATACATTCAATACCATTTATTGCATATATTAAGGCACTAGGTCTCATTTTTAATGCTTGTTAAATTATTCTAAACGGACTTGTCCTAGAATAAATCAAGAATATTATCATTATTAAAATATTAGAGAATCGTGTTACAAAATCACTTAATGATGATATTACGAATATAATTTAATAATATTTTTTTAAGTAATATCCCAATAACAAAATCAGATTTTAACAATTTTTATTAATTACAATTATTCACAATTCTTGCCTTCGCGTCTGTTAAATTTTGAATATTCAAATCAAAATTAAATGTTCCTACTAAATAAGACTGAATGGAATCATTTATTTATTATTTTCTCATTAAAATATAATCAGTGTGATAAAAGTACGTCCTATATTTATGATCCAGTGAAATGATTTTTTTGATTAAAAACATTTTTTTGACAAAAATTTTGATTGTATAGATGATTTTATTGTAAAAAACATTATTGTGTTTTTTTAAAAATGTATTAATATTAAATATAGTCAAAAGAATTAAGGGAAAAAACTTTAAAACCACATTAAGCCCATATTTATTAATATAAAATTATATAATAATAAGGTTAACTTTTATTCTATACACATACACTAAACACTTCAGAAGCTTTTCGGTATTTTCTATTAGTAATTTTGAAACATTTTCATTTTCACCCATCACAATATCAAAACCAATTTTTATTTTAATAATTTATTTATTGATATTTACAACTTGAGGAGAATCTACCCATGGATAGAACCCGTTGATGCAATATTTTCAGACACCTTGGAGGATTATCAGGTAATGAAGGAGCAGCCAGAATAGAAAAAAAGAGAGTTTGGATGGTCAAGAAGTTTGTCATAGAAAGATTGGAAAACATATGGAGCATTGAGGTCCAGATGGATGGGTTGATTTGGAATGAAGTAAGGATCAATAAGGATTTTGGATTGTAAGGATTGTATGCGACAGGAATTTGATGGTTGAGTACAGCCCTTATAGTTATATTATATATAGTCTTTTGTAATCAGTTGGAAGTTTAGATCTTTAGTCTAGTAAATGTTGTAATTATCCGAATCGACGAATAGTTTCCTTTCTTTTCAGTCTTTTGTGAGGATTCCAAGTTAGTCGTTCGTCAAGATGTAGTCCTAGGTAACTGATCTGTTTAACAATAATAAGTGGAGTGTTATTAAAGGATACTGTAGGGCAGGAAATCATAGATTTATGACGAAGTGTATACGTGTTTTGATCAGATTTATTGAAACTTATTTTAATCCTCCAGTTTTTACACCTTTTTTCAATGATAGCGGTGTGGGAAAGGAGTGTTGCAATGGAAGGGTCATTATTCACTGAACACAGGTGTCATCTGCATAAAGTATATTTTCAAATATACAATTCTTGGAAGTATTCGTAATAATTAACTGTTTTTTTACTGCTACTTTTATATCATATATTTCCCATAGCAAAAATATGCAAATTTTTACTTTTTCCTCATCCAACCATGGTTCTCTATAAACAGACATAACTTGAAAGGATTCGAACTTATGATGTTTTGAGTCAATCCTTACCTTTACGCCGTTTTAAATCATCTTCCTTAATCGTACGTGGATATCCCATTCGAAGATCAACGAGGCATCTAATTCGGAAATAATCTTCAGCAGTGCATCATATAATTTACTACGCCATTCAGGGTAAGTGTGTAGGTAAAGTAATAGCGTCCCTGACTCTACTGGTTGGGTTGCATCAGGGCTTCAGGTCTCCCCTAATGGGTTCCCACTCTAACCAAGGTGTAATTCTTTTTTTCAAGGATAATGGGAATTTCTTCCTTTTCCAGGCTTCCAGCTCCTGGAAGGCATTTCGCATAGTTCTTATCAACGAATTACGAAACATAAAAAAAGAAACGGAGAAGAGATTAAAACCAATATCGAATCGCACTAGTAATAAATAGCCAATTCGTTGTCTTATATTTTTCTTTAATCTAAATTACCTTTATATGGAAATGTTTATTTACAAATCCTTAGTTAAAAAAAGAGTACCAACCAAAATACGAAACCTGTAAACCCCCACTAACATTAGAGTGGTGCACATTACATCAAGCTTTCATAAATAAGACATTAAAATGTTAAAGAGGTAATGTTTCTTGCAGGTAGCACAAGATACTCATACGAATAAATTGATTACATCATAAAACAATTAAAAATTATAATTAAATAATAGTACAACTCAAAAAAACATCATTGTACCTGAAAAAGTATCAAAAATATGATCCCCATAAAAAAAAAAAAAAATTAAATGTGACAAACCAGAAAATGAAATTTTAAATATAATAGCGTAGTAATTGCATATATGTATGGACATCTAATAAACGTAGGCCTATTTTTTTGTGAGTGCCACCAATTGTGAGTGCCCGGATATGTGGTACGCCAGTAGCCATAAGTAACCCGAGTTTTGTACTAATTTATGCTTAATTATAGTTACTTTTTTTATTATTTATTCTATAAATTCATTGGTTTAAAAATATTATTGATGTCTATTGTTTATTAAACACTAATAAAAAAATTAAAAAAGCCAATTAATGAAACACATGATATTAGCCTAGAAAAGAACATTTTACTGTAGTGTCCAAATTTGGGTAATAGTCATAAGCATTATGTTCGGATTAATTAATAAGTTAATAGAACTAATTATTATAATAGTAATAACTATAACTAAAATAGTAATCTATAGCATATTTATTTATGAGTCAATAATAATTTTTAAAAAAATTTATGAAAGAATTTATTTTTTAGTTCAAATAAAAATTTATTGAGTTTCTTTTAATTTATTTCTTTAATATAACTTCAATGAAAAGTTTGTAAACCACTATCGATTCAGTATGCAATTAAAATTTCAATTAATATTATTGAACATTAAATTATACAAATTAAACACAATTTAATGTAGAAATGAAACTTTTAAACACCTAAACAAGATGTCTGATATGAATAGAAGTATTTTAGTTGAGGTTCAAGAAACAGTTAAGTCACAAGGCCTAGAGTAAGAAATCGATTTTGAAAGGTTCTCTCAATAGAATGGAACTTACGTAAATAGGAAATAGATAACAGGACAAAAGAAAAGTACCTCTTTCCAAATCAAAGTATTCCAATCGAAACTTAGAAAGGACAAAATTCGTCCTCTGAGGTGTTTATTATCTTGGTGTCCCTCAAATATCAAATACAACCAACAAAAAAAAAAGGAAATAAAATGAGACAGGAAGGACAAAAATTCTAAATTACTTTTTATATTTGGTCCATTTCTAGAAGAAAAAAACTTGTTTCTTGGCTTTGTGAACTTCTTTTTTTAATTTTATTATTGTTGTTCTGACATTTGATTTTTTTTTTTTCACTGAGCAGTATTTTGAAAGAATTTCGTTATTCTAGTTCAAGGAAAGCCGCTTCATACTTCACCATTCATTGGTTTAAGACAATGTTATGACTAGTTAATTTAGAATATATTACATATATAAATTAATAAACTAAAAATAATCAACAACTATTTATTTGGTGACGTTTCGCCCCAGTATGCAGGACTGCACCAGGGCTAAACGAAGAAACAAAACAACTAAAAATATGTTGACAACGAAAGATAATAAGATACAATAAAATGAACTAAGGTAGGGTTAAAAATTATGTAAATATAAGTGAAAAAATGAACCAAAAGAAATCAAAATAAGACTTATAATAAAAAGTATATATAAAATGAAATAAAATAGACTATTAGATTTAAAATGAATAGGAGACGTAGAGACGAAAATAGAAAAGCAGATGTAAGAGAAATAAAAAACAAAATTATACAAACTAAGAGACGAAAAACTGAAGAAATATAAAATGAGAATATAAACTAAGGTAAAGAAAGAATTAATAAAAAATTAAAGTATAAAAATAATAAAGAAAGAACAAAAAAATCAGCATTACCTGTCGTGAACACGGTTCATTTTTTCTTTATTTATGCATTATGATTATAATATTTTAATTTTTTTATTTATTCTTGCTCGACCTTTATTTGTCTGTATTCATCTTATTTTCTTAATTTTCTGTCTCTTAGTGTTTATAAATTTGGTTTTTATTTCTCTTACATCTACATTTCTATTTTTATGGGCTATTAAGTCTCTTATTTCATATTCTATTTCATCTTATATATACTTATTATGTTAAGTTCTATTTTTATTTCTTTTTGTTCATTATTATTAATTTTTCACTTATATTTAGAAAAAATTTTAGCCACAGCTTAGTTTACTTTATTTTATTTATTATCTCACACGTTCAACATTTTTTAAAATTCTCTTGTTCGTTTTTAACCTTCATCAAAAATATTACACATTAAAACTAGTTTAATTCATCAACCTGACTAGTATAAACTCGTTAAATCATTCATATTACACGAATTTGAGAATAAAATTAATGTGCATAACCATGAATTACAACATATTTTCAGAAAATTCTAATATTATTATTTTTGTTTACATGTTTACTTACATTTATTTAATTAATATCGTCCTCTTTTACCATTGAATTCATCAAATTTTAAAATTCGTTCCGACATCAATTTTATTTTTTTATCATGTAACTGATATTATCATGGCTTTTAACAGTTAATTTTAAAATCTGATGAAATACCTGATATAAGAGTATGATAAATATTAATAATATTTGACTTTTTCAAAAATGTATTTATCATCATTTAAGGAATTTATATTATTAATTGATGATATTAAACTAGTATTGATAAGTAATATGTGGACTAGATAATGTACGTCAGAAACGTCCTAAATGAATCATTAAATAAGTTTTAACCGTTTCTCCTCGAAATTATTTAAAATAATAATTATGTTTATATTATTAATCTTAATTTAAATGAAATTAATACAGTTATCTTCCCCGATTAGTTTTCTAATAAAAAGATGAGTAAAGAATTAATCAATTTAGGCAGTTTTTCTATTCATCGCCTAAGATTATTAGTCTTCACTAACATTTAAAACTGTGGGTTTAAAAATCATTGAAGAATTTTTTTTTTTTTTAATTCTCACTTTTCTATATAACAAAAAAAAAAGTTCTTTATATATTTATAAACATAAAATAAATTCTAAAACAGAAATATAAAAATGAAAAATGAATATTTACAATAAACTTATGAGAGATTATTATAGTTTTAAGAGGGAAAAACAAATAAGAAACTATAATTATTCCAACTGATACATAATGCTAGAACGAAACTGTCTCAGCAAAGGTATAACCGTGTACCTTTCTACTCATGCCTACACCATCATTTCCTGCAATATGATGAGATCAGTACCACGCTCCAGTTAACAGATTTTCCTTCCGATTTGGTGAAAGGTAATTTGCTCACTGGATAGATGTTAGTATGAGCATGCATGAATTGAGTGATAGCAAACCTATTTAGATAAAATTCTAATATGAAAATTTGAGGGATAAGTCGGTTAAAAATTTATGAGATTAAAAAGTTTATTTGAATTAAATTTTATCCGATAAGAAAAATCTGAATAATTTTTTGAGTTATCGTTTTAAACTAAAAATTTAATTGAAAATTTTTTTTTTTTTTTTTTAAAATAGATGATGGAATAACGACTTTTTAATAATGATGATTTTTGACTGCTTTATTTCCTTTGGTTTTCACTGTTTTCTATCATAACTTAATAGCATACTTTAGCTTACTTCCTATCATCGTATCAAGCTGAAATTTGGTAATACGTAAATCCAATAGCTATACAATATGGTGTCATTTGATTGTACATCAGCTATTGTTTAAAAGCGTATAAAAGGCTCCTGTAAGTGGATCAAACATGGAGAATATAAAAAAAAAAAAAATCAGTGCGATGTAATTCACTTAAGCCGTCATAATTTTTCGTATTGTAAAAAAAGGCTAAAAAAAAAAAAATCACTATATTGATTTTCAATATGATGATTAATTTGTTCAATTTTTCTGTTCGATTTTTTTTTTTTATATGCGATAAGAAGAGGAGAAATAATTACGAATTAACAATTCTATTGCTATTCCATCCAAACATGAATTCAATTTTTATTAAAATTTAACAGAAAGATAACCCTCCGACACACACAGCCAAGCCACATCGGAAGTAGCTACGCAGAGAGAAAACTAATAATTCAGCTGGAAGTGGTACTTTCGCCAAAGACAAATGCGTGTGTTTGGTTTTCTTCTGACTCACCCTTGTGCTGTGCATTTCCTCCGGTATATTAAATGGGCTGTGTTTCCTTGGCACAGAAAAACACTTTGTTTACATTACAAAAAAAATATGGAAATAAATGAATTATTATCATTAAAAAATGTCACCAAATTAAAAAAGAACAGTTCGTCCAGAAAGTTGCATTATTAAATAAAAGTGAAACAGTCACATCTAGAAAGAAAGATAAGTTTAATATTGTGTAAAGGAATTTAAGCAACGTGTATGTAAAAACATAGAAGCTGATCGCATCAGCTACCTGCAAAATATTATACAACAAGCTTACTGAGGATTTGTCTAGTAGACACCACGCTACTGTTAGAAAGACAGTCGTCGCCAAAGCCTTGACTTCAACATAGGACATTAGGACATAACCCCATATATATTACGAAGAATGCGTTGGTATAAATACTTCCAAAAATGAGACCAGCTAACTAATGCGTCGGTGAAACAGACCAGCAAGCACAAGCAAATATAGAATAAAGAAGCAAAAGACGTTAAGAACAGAGTTTACACCAGTCGAATAAAAGGTAATGGAGGTAAAAATATCTGGATTAAACGCAGAGCAAGATGTCCAACAACGATACCAGGAAATTCTACCAGAAGGTAAAAATGAGAATGATACAATAATATGATGATAAAGTAGAAAATTATTTGTTATTATCAAGTTATTTTATTGTTATAAACATAAAACATAAAATTATCTAAGCCCACCTAAGTACCTTAATTATAGAAACAAACGACAGGCGTTCATAATCCTAAATGATCATGACTTTCGTTTTCTTGGACCAAAGAAAGTAGGTCTGGTCTCACGCCAAGAAGCGGAAAAGCAAACCTTTCCATAGGAAACTTCAAGAAATTATAGTTACTCTACTAAGGTCTTCCGACTGTCTCCAGAGTAAATCAAAACTTTTTAGTACTATTTCAAAATATGATATAATATCAGATAACACCTTGCTATCCTTCCTTTTCTTGGATCTAAACACTTAAGTATTAATCGTTTATGATACCTCTCTCTCCTCGCCCCATCAGCGGCATATAAAGGTCAAAGTTTAATTTTGACTGTTTAACACTTCGCGTTCCGTTAAACATTTCAAAATATGTCGACTAAAACAACAAGAAGTAAGCAGAAGCTTGAGTTTATATGATAATATATCAATAAAATTATTTAAATGATTGATTTCTGAACAATAAAGGTATATTTATTACTTTAAAAAAATTTCGAAAAATAAACAGATATTAACACATTGTGTTTATAACCACAATTAGTAATAACAAAAACCTGGTAGGTAAAATTTGACTTTTGTCATAACAACCATGGAAACTCAATACATGTATTTTCTCTATCAGTTCATTATTAATTTTCCTCGTTTTTAATTACTATACAAAATGAGAGATTGTTAATTGACTAAATTAAAAAAAAAATTAAAGGAAGACATTCTGAAAATTCGGCAATTAAGCGCTTCAAAACTATTTTAATGAGGATAAAACCTAGCTTACTAAAAATCATCTAATTGGGCATTATTATAATGAATTAAATCCACATATTTTTCAGCATTTTCGAGAATATTATAAAGAATAGTAAAATCGATTATATCAAATGGTACTTCCAAGTCGATAGCGAAACATTTTCGGTATAATCCCGGACACAACCATTCTTTGATACGTAAATTTCGTACAAAGTTTAGTTTTTGAGCTAGCCTGTCCACGCACAAATATAAAATATTTTGTGGGACTTTATTATTTGGAATTGATAAGGTCTTAAAACGTGCATTTACGTTGAAAACAAGATCACATAATTTCTTCGTACAGTATATTCCATATATAGGTACGTAAAAGTAACAATTAGAGTTTGAATTATTTGTCTAATAATTATTTAAACATTTTTATTTTATTATTTTATATATCTGTTTTAGTCTTTAAAAAAAATGGTTATCAAGCAATACTTAAAGAAAAATTACTAAATTAATTTTAAATTATCGCAGTTAAAAATTACTATATAATATGAAGATGTATAAATTAAAAAAACAAAACATAAAACTAAAAATAATAAAGGTTTATAAGCATGACGAATTATTTCCTTAAAAAATTGCGATTTTTACTTAACTTAAACACACAAATATGTGATCAGTTTAAGATACATATAATAAAAATGTGATAAAAATTAAAAATTAATTGGACGAGGTTTATTATATATAAAATACACTGAAGATTTTCTTATTCTATAAATATTAATAGGTCATTGATGGTATACGATCAAATACCATTAATTTTCTACATTCCAAAGCTTGGGGAAGATATGTCGATTCGAATTTTCATCCTTGTCGGCTAAAATATATAAAGAGAAAAAGCTAGAAGAAACAAGAGACGAAGAAATAGTGTTTGAGATCTGCAGGAGTAACCGGTTTCCTGAGGGAGTGGCGGTGGAACAGGTGCACAGATCCTAACTCACTTCTCTCTCTCTCCTGTGTACGCCACAGGCATAATCCGTCGAAAAATAATTATAAAAATCGATAGAGGCGTATTTTTATTATAATTATTTCAATAAATGCAATTATAAGAATATATGACTTAAATCGTAGACGAAAGTCTACCATAACGATTTCCTTTAACATAATAAATCTCTTTTTGAACAAGACTTTTTCATAGTTCATGGACGCTCGGTTATAGATGAAGAAGATAGATTTAAAGACATACATTAAACACGACAAAACAAAATGAAAAGAAATCTATATATAATTAATAGAATTGATACTCTAAAAATCGGTACGACTTCTCATAACATAGCCTGTCCTATATTCTTTAACCAACTTATAAAAAAAAAACTAATACCTAAGAATTGTAAACAACAATCCATAATACAAGATTAATCAAAATTCAGAATTAAATATAGACACCGTATAATAATATATACACTTACAGATTGACTCAATATTTCTTTGAATGTTGCTCGAACTCCCTTAAGTAGGACATTAAAACAACCGGAAGAAATAAACTAAAGAACTAAAATTGTTTAGAATTCATAACAATCTGTATTTTAAAGCACATTTAAGTCTTTTTTTTTTCTTTCATTTTAAATCTTACCAAAATATAAAACATATGTAATAATTAAAAAAATATATATAGGAATTCGGAAGACCTGGAAACAGTCATCAGGACCAGGATACTGAGATTTCACGGGCACATAGTCAGAATGAAATGAGAAATAAGAAAATTTTCAACTGTGTGCATCTATAAAAGTATAGGGGGAATATGTAAGACAAGTGAAGGAGAAACTGGTTAGACTAAAAATAACGGATGGAGACTGCTGGGATAGAATGCATTTTGGGAATGAACTAATAGGAGTTGGGGTTCTTGTGGGAAAGAACTAGAGAAGAGGGAGAAAATGAACTGAGGAAGAACGATAGAAACAGTCCAGGAGGATAAAAGGGTATTGGAGTGGAAGGAAGGTGGGAGAATGAATCAAAAATTATATTCGTGTGGTCCTTGCTGTCCGATTCGTGAGAAAAAAAATTAAACAGTACAACCCATGAAGATTCAAGGGCGCAGTACTTTGTAAGGAAATACTGTTTTTATACCAACGGTTGTGCAACGAGGTGGTCAGAATCGCACAACCGCCCGATTTTTACCCGATTAAGGGTATAAGGCTGGGTGGTTAGGGTTCCTAAACTCGCAGGGCTGACTCTCTAGATTGAAATAGAAAATAATATGCCACAGCCGGATTCGAACCCCTTGGAGTTAGTAGAAGAGTGCCATGCCAATGAGCTACCCAATCCCTATAAATAATAATTATCCAAGTAAAATTTGAATACAGGTAAAACCCAAAGCGATGTAGTAATTATTGATCACACTAATGTTTATAAGGTAAAAACTTTTATAAATACAAAAAAAAAATAATTGAATATAATTATGAACACGAAGTCTAGCTATATTACTACATAATTGTATCAAACGTATTATATTACAATATTAACACATAGTATTACTAATTACAAACATAATTGTATCAAATCATATCATGGTCGGTGGCTGGCTACATACTGATATAAAGAAGGGAGTAATATGGAACCCCATTTTGTTTTTAAGTAGAGTGGAGTGATATGGAATCTCGTTTTGTATATAACTTTTAATAAAAAAAAATATTTTTATTACTGCGCAATTAATTTTTCTTTAGTTTAAATATTTTAAATTGATTTTATATGTTTTATGTTATTAAGCAGTCTATATTTTTTTAGTAAAAAGTTTATATTTATATTTCATAGAAGCCTTGATTTATTAAGTTTCTATGTATGTTTTAAATCACCTATAAGAATGAATTATTATTGATATATTTTATGCTTTAAAGTATTTTATATTTTTAATTAAATTAATTATTTAATTTATCCATGTGTTCAATTTTTTTTTAGTTCCTTTTTAATATATTTTTGTTAGTTTCAGTTTCGCAATATATTTTTATTACTTATTTGTTGCATTCGATGTAAACCTTGTTATTACACTATTCTTGACTCATGGAGTATATAGAATATTTAGGCTCAATTCTCATAGTAAGCTATCGGGTTCATCTTTTAGGAATATTTAACAATAATGAATAAAAGAGCGAATATATCACATACAATTTGAAATATTGTAATATTTTATATAAACATTATAAGTCAATTATAAAGATTTTGTTTATTATTAAATGTATAATTGAAATTAAATATTTAGATTATAAACACATTTTTTTTTGTTTGGACTACAATGGAGTAGTCATGTTGGAATTAAAAACATTATTAAATATAAATATCGAGTTAAAAAAAATTAATTAATATATAGTTTTTTATTTCAAATTCTACCAAAGTTTTTATTTTTTACAAACTAAAAACTAATGCATCTCAGAAGCCCGGAAGTAGAATCAGTTTCTCTTCTCCCATTTTCTGTACAAGATTCGAGATGAAGGACATGAGCGACTACATTCGAAGGTGGTCATGTGGATTTCATTTAGAAAGTGGCAAGAGAAACTCTCCCAGCCACTAATGGCAAAGTATAGGCCACCGCCGGTTGGGTCCTCATCCCTTCATAACCTCATGACTTTTCTTCTTCCTTCGAACAGCATCTCCTCACCGAGGAACGCTGTTATAAAGAAAACAATTGGTACCAATCAATCCAGTTAATTTATACTATGGTTCAATCGCCGACACCCGGCCGTTGGTAAACTGCCTTCGGGGATTCATGGATCACAAAAACAAAATCTTTACATATTTAAATTTAATTCTATTCACTTATGTTCTTAAAACAACCCAAAGAACGGAAATGAAAAAGTTAAAATGAGAATAATTTAATTTGCAAATAAAACTATTTTATAATATAAAAAATAGTATTGGCCAGATATTAATATAAAAGGGAGTCTACTGCTCCAATAATTTTAATAATATTAAATTCGCTTTTGGTTTTAGTATTTTTGCTACATTAATACATCTTTACGTAATACAAGCTCATAATTACGACACACCCCAAAGGTTTCGTCAATGCAATCCTACACTTACAAAGTTGGGACATTTCTTAGAGGAATTTATGTAATATCTTGTCAGAAAT
>NW_027106234.1:652164-655502 GCF_000696795.3 Halyomorpha halys | reverse complement strand
TATATATATATATATATATTGAGTTCATTTGGGATAAATAAGGTAAATTTTGATAACTTCTTATTTATTTCAGGTAACAGATTTTCTTTTGAATATGATTCTGATTTAAAAAAAAAAAATTTAATTCCTTTTTTAAATGATTTGTTGTTTCTAAAATTTAAGGTATTTCAGATAGATAAGACAAAATAAGTTATAAATTAATGTATTTATTATAGAAAACCGTCAACCCAATCGATATCTATTTCGGAATCGGATTTTGAGAAGAATAAAACCCGGCTTGAGTCATAATCTCATTTTAACTTTAAGAGCAATAATAAGACATATGGAACAATATAAATATTTCAATATATAAAATCGAAAGATCCGCAAGAGAAACAAATTGATAGTATACAATTGGAAGATATCAGCACACCTCACATCAACACAATAAAAACACATACAAACTAGAGACAGAAAACCACTCCAAGACATCTAAACACAAACTTAAAGAAAAGGGAGTTAAACAGCTGAAAAAGGTTGTAAACAAAGAGGCTATTAGTAGATAATTAAAAACTATCAACAAATATAGAAAAAGGATATAAAAATTACACAAAAAGAATAAATAAAGACAGTGGAAGAATTAAGTGAAAACAAACAGCAGAGAAAGGTTATAAGACCAAAACAGCTAATCAACAAACACTGAAAGGAACATGACAAACAAATATTGATTTGTATTGACAAAAGGTAAACAAATTAATAGATTTACTACACATGTCTAAAATTGTTAACGTTTCACAGAAAAACAATTAAAATCTATAGTAGACTTACAATTGACAGGAACATCCAAATCTTGTGCAGTGCCTAACCTCAAATGCCATTCTGTGCCATCCATATCTTTCTGAACCATTCCTATCTTATCAAAATCCTTATCCTTCAGAGAAGTTCAAAACTTGCTCATCTTATTACTAATCCTATCAGCTAGCTTAATATCGTCAACATCAAAATCATTTCAATAATTTCTCAAGAACATGTCGAGAAATATCTTCTAAAAGGGTTGAAAAATAGAATACTATTCAACATTCAAAATAATATAAATACCAATAAAATCTAACGTAATCTGTATATATAAATAATTGACCGCATAATTTGGAGAATATGGTTGCGGTCAAAAGAGAAACAAAAATAGTTGACTACAGTTTATTCACAGACGTTTCGTCCCACTTTGTAGAGTTTCAAGAGGGCTAAACAGATACAAAAGCTGATCAAGGCAATTGGATTTGGTCAAAGTCACTAAAGCTATCAACTAAAACAGTTCTTTTTAGCCCTGATGAAACTCGAAGTGGGGCGAAACGTCGGGAAATAAATAGTTGTTAGCTATTGTTTCTCCTTTTTTTTTTTTTTTTTTTTTAAGAAACTTTATTTTTGGGAGTACCCTCTTATAACCTATTAAAAAGTGGGGATGTAAATAATAAACTGAAAATAAAACTATACGAGGACAGAGTCATTTCGCTCGTGTCTGAAGAATGTCCTTGCTCTGGTTACCATTGACCTCCAACATCTAATTAGTCTATTCGAAATTGCTAAATGGAGCGAGTCTTAATAATCTATTTACATTCCTAGCAATTTACGCCAAAAACTAGCACATATCCGTTATATGGGATGACAAGCTGTTTGGTTTTTTACTTGAGGTTTATTGTCCTTATGTTCTCCAACTAAAGATATGAAAAACAGGTTATAATCCAGTCAATCAGGGTGGATTCGAATCTGTACCGATTCTTATAATTATAAGTTTATGGTTCAATGGTATTCACACTCACCTCCGATGACAAGTTTAGGTTTGTTCTCAGAAATATAAAAAATTAGAAACCTTCTAAGCCCAATTTTATAGTTCCACTTTCTGATCTATCAAAACATTAGTTTCCACTAACCAATAGAAATAAAGAAGATAAAAATAAAATGGTTTAATGTAGACGACGTGTATGATGCAGCTAGCAATCGGATAAGCTAGAATAAAGGTAAGATAAAAACAGCAGAATTGTATCTTTGTTATCACTTAAGTCTCATTTCCACGAGGCAAATAACTATCGTTCAAGTACTGTCATAACAGTGAGAAAGTATATCAGTGATTGTTTACACGATGTTAGTGAACCTAACCTTGCTAATAGGTCGACATGGGGGATAAACAATAAACTCAAGCAAATCCTGGCAGTAAGATAAAAAATACGATACTTAGAGCTAGGCTTAAATAAATATGAACGACTGAAAAGTGCATCTCTCAGAAAATGTGTTTTCGTAAAAATTAGACAAAAGTTTTAAATAAAAAATTATTAATAATAAATTTCCGTTAGATTTGCCAAATCTGGCAATGGTCAGATTCTCCACTCGAGTTGAGTGTTAGCGGCTTTAGCGCACTGGCTCACTACCAGTGATGCGGCGAGAGGGATACGCTGGGATCTTTTGAGCTCTGCTCTACCCCTCACACGTGGGGAATAGAGTGGGCTCAGGGATCCTCAGGTTGATTGTGTAAATATTGTGTATAAGAATGTAAATGTGACTAGAGATTATATTATTTTTTCATACAAATAGTTTGATTATGTTCATTTTGTTTATTCTTCTGTTTGTATATGTTTTAAGAGAGATTTTTTTTTTTATTTATTTATTTTTATTCTTATTTTATTTTAGTATGAATGTGATCATTTATCACTATTACTTATTGCCCACAACTGTGTGGCAAATTATAATATCTATCAATAAATAAAAAGTATTTTAAAAAAGGGCAAAATTTGTATCAACATTCTTACGGGAAAGACTTAATTTCTGTTTCTGTTCAAGAATATTATGAAGAGTAAATTCATATAAAATTATTTACGAGTATAACAGACACATTTATCATAGCACTAGTTGTAATAGAAGTCTAATCACTGGCTAATTAGATCATTAGATCATTCATCAGCCTAACATGCTAATTTTGATCCATGACCTTGAAGAAAACCGTTAACATTATCAAAGGTTACAATTCCAAATAATTAAAAATGTTTATCAAAAATTACTTAGAGAAAAATTAGAAGTATATTAAACAATTACCGTTATCTAATTAAACAGACATGAAATAAAATTATACTGGATGTAATGCTCATCACTATTTTAAAATCTCTATTCCTCCACACCCTCCGGCGGGATGATCTCGCCAACGCTTGGCTTGGATAATTGGCATGTCAGGTTTATTTATGTCTGGAAAGGCCGAAATGTATTAATGATCAAAAGAGGGGGCTAACATTATTTTTAAAGTAGGCATATACGACTCAATATATACAAATGTTTTTTTTAATAATTTATTCATTGTTATTTACAACTGTATA
>NW_027106234.1:629881-652006 GCF_000696795.3 Halyomorpha halys | reverse complement strand
ATGACATGATACAAACATGTGGGGAATCTACCCGTTGATAGAACTCCAAAAACATTTCTAGAGGAGAATATCTCGAGGCCATCTTCTTTTCAGACGGCTAGGAGGATTATTAGGTAATGAAGGAGAAGGCAGGTTAGAAACGAGTTGGTTTGGGTGGTGTGGAAGTTTATCATGGAAGGATTGGATCAGGACATTGAGGTCCTGATAGATGATTTGATTTGTGACAAAGTAAGGAGCATTAAGGATTTGACGAAGGATTTCGGAATGTAAGGATTGGATTCGGGAGAAATTCGATGGTTTAGTGGAGCCCCCTAGCTCAACTCCGTATGTCCAGATAGGCCTTATAATAGTCATGCAGATCATTCTTTTGTAATGGATTGAATGTTTGGACCGTTTGTCTAGTAAATGTTGTAAAATTCGGAATCGACGAGCAGTTTCCTGTCTTTTCAGTCTTGTATGAGGACTCCATGTCAGTCATATGTCCAGATGTAGTCCTAAGTAACGGATCTGTTCAACAGGAGCAAGTGGGGTATTATTAAAAGATACAGTGGGGCAAGACGAAGGTTTACGACGAAGGGTAAATGTGATTTGGTGGGGTTTATTATATACTACGTAAATTCAAGAATAATTTTATTGTAATGAATCATTGGTGAAATAAGACATTAACAATGTTCGCAACCTGTTATTTTTTTTATCTATTAATGCCGTTAAGAAGTAAGTAACAATTGTCTAGGGTTAAAGAATACAGTTATTTAACCGGTTGGATTCATTCAATAATTGTTCAAAGTAAATGTTAACTGTTATTTTAGTCTTGGCATGGAGTCCGAAATGGATGGAAACGCCCAAATATACACCATAAATGACATTAAGTTCTATGTGGACGGGAAGGCCCAAATCTGCAATATGCCAGACATTAAATTTGTTATGGATAATTCAGTAATTGTTAAAATAAATGGAATAGGAGTTTTCGGATCGTAAGGCTGTAAAGTTGCTACAACATTTAAGACTTAAAACTTCCAAACTCTGCGGAGTATTCCTAGAAATTTATCGTTCCTAAGCCTTTTGGGAATATGACCTCTTTAAAAAGCGTTTATAATATATTTTGAGTATAATAACCTCATATTTTATGTGCATGTATATAATGCTTCAACCACTTGTGTCAATGTCGCCTTAATTTCCCAATTGCAGGCCGAGGGCAAGGGTGCCGGATTATATTGAAATTTCAACCATTGCAATATGGGAATCCATGGTAGACTTGGGTTAAGTTTTATTTTACAGGTTTGAGTGCTTAAGGAATTCAATAAGCTTATCAACTAGATGTGTGTTATACTGTTAAAGTGGTCATCAGGTAATTCTTACTCAACGTATGCTAACGCAAGTCCAATTTTCATGATTTGGACTTGATTTATCCTGTCTTTGCATTAAAATTTTTCAAGAGTAAAGTATCGGTATTATCTAAAAAGGATAATAAAAAGTGCAACAATTCATTAATTAATCCATTATGAAGATTAATTAATTAATGCTAACCATAACAAGTAATACAGTCTGATATAAAATTTATTTAAGCTCTCCTGTAGAACTTAAAAGTTTAACTATGTGCGAATGAACTTCACTGTAGTCATGCACATGAGATTTTTATTAGAATTGGGAGTCCAATTTTCATGACTTGGACTTGATTTATCCTGTCGTTGCATTAAAATTTTTCAAGAGTAAAGTATCGGTATTAATTAAAAGGATAATAAAACTTGCAACAATTCATTAATTAATCCATTATGAAGATTGATTAATTAATGCTAACCATAACAAGTAATACAGTCTGATATAAAATTTATTTAAGCCCTCCTGTAGAACTTAAAAGTTTAACAATGTGCGAATGAACCTCACTGTAGTCATGCACATGAGATTTTTATTAGAATGTGGATCTAAGAATGTGCATTCAGAAAATCTTAAAGTCTTAAAATTTCTTGACGTTTGAGTCCTTACAAAAAGAATTTTGTGTCGGTTCCTTGTGATGACCTATATAGCGGATCTCTACGACATGGATCAGTCGAATGTTTGAAGGACACTATTGGGACTAAGGTTTTGTGGATTTACGACGAAGTGTATAGATAATCTGATAGCATTTGTATGGATTTTTTGTTCCATTTCACAAGTTTCAACATCATTCTTCAAGTTAGGAGATATATGGTTGAATGTTTTGGGAAGTACTAAATGGGTCACAATGTACTGAGATCACACATTCTTCATCAGCATAAGAATTAATGAGTATGTCGAAGCTATGAAAATAATTGTTTTATGAGTTTCTGTATTAAATATTCACAGTTCCAGTTCCAAAGCAAGAGGTAATTTGATCAGAGACCGGCTAATTGATATGCCTACCCCGTATACCTAATTTGTTTGCTCTGAAATGACTCTTATTGATTTAGAATAAGACAGAATGTTGTGTTGGGGCCGTGACGAGACTGTTGGGGGAGGGGGAGGTACGTGACAAAAGCATTCGACACGGCAGGATCCTATTACGCCCGGTGTAAAAGACCCGCTCACAATAGACGTTACAAAGTCGTCTATTCCCGACCAGTCGCGGAAATACCCGAACCTCAGTCGAATCTTCCCTCAATACTCCATTCCTTTCTATTTCCAACTATTTCGTCGGTTTTTCTTTCGGAAGCTAGTGACTTGCAGAAACCGCAGGAAGTGTCTTTCTCCGCAGTACGCAATGCTCTTTCAAGTATGAAAAGCAAAATAATAAAGGAAGAAAGAAGAGCAGTTGATATGAGGAAAAACAGAAGGGAATAAGGCAAAATATAGGTACCATAGTCGAAGCTCAATCTATAACATTGGATTGTATAATCATACTAAAAGAAGGGATGAGAATAGATTTCTTTTAATACAAAAGTTGCGAAAAGAGTTTAATTTTGATGAATGGAATATGGTCCGGGTGCGGTAAAAAAAAACTCAAATAGTAGATAATTATACTATTTTATTGAGCAAACGTTTCGCCCCACGTTGCAGGGCTTCGTCAGGGCTAAAAAAGATACAAACACATAGTTACAAAAGGAAAAAAAGAGAAAAAAACATAAAAGTAAAATAACAGGGGTATAAAATGTAAAAAAGTAAGATATAGTAAGAAAAATTAAGGTTGTAAATAGTAAATGAAAAGGGTAATATTAACAGATAGATAACAGAAGAAATATTAAAGAAAATACAAATAAAGAGATGTAAAAAGAAAAAAACACAAATCAAATGATGAGACAGAATGCATACCTGTTTTGACGGCAGTCAAAAATAAAGTGACCGTTGGTATTGGGAGGAGTAGGGACGGCAGTTATGCCACAATAACGAAAATAATTTGTAAAGTAAACATAGTAAAAAAAAAAAAGTATTTAAATTAGGTGAACAGTAAAGTATAAAATAATGGGATACAATGTGTGTAAGTAATTAAGAAACAAAATATACCAAATGAGCGGGATTACAGAAAAGTGTAAGATATAATAGAAAATTAATAATAAAGTAATTAATATAAGTACACTTAAGAAGATAACACATGAATATAAATTAAAAGATAGATACATGAATATAAATGAAACGAGTTTAATTTTGGATTCATTCATTTATTTATAACAAGTTGAGAAATGAATGAATTAATAGGAGTAAAAAAATGTTTAACAACGTAAACTCTAAATATTTCCCGAAACATAATTTAATAATTATATCTAACAGACATAAGGATCGAAAATAAAATAACAATCAGTTTTCATCAGACCATGAAATGAAAATTTTTTCCTAATATTTTTATTTTTTCAGATCGGTTTTAAATAATTGTCAATTTCAACATCTAGTTAAAAGTGTTCATTTTAGAAAAAAATAAGTAAATTTCGAACTGCAGGGGAAAGAAAGTGGTAAAAATAAAGCTGAGGAATCATTTACCTTATCGATTATCATTAAATCGATCGCATATGTTTACAAAATAATTACATTAATACTAGAAAGGTTAAATGATGGTATATATAATTACGAAGAGCGAAGACAATTTTGGGAACGTATTGAAATTCAACAATATGGTGTAGAGATGGCAATCTGTACTTTTTAAAACAGACCAATGAAAACAGACTAATAAGCTTAAGTTATTTTTTACTGAGTTGTAACGTTCATGCTTCAGTTGTCGGCTTTTTCTAAGAGCTATAGGACAGTGTGAAAGTTCAGGATTAATAAGAACGATATAAGGAAGTATACAAGTAGGTAGGCTGGAAACAAGTTACTAATAAATATAACCAGGAGTGATAATGGTTCGAAATATATATCTAGAAAAACAGATTGTAGGAGACTATTCATTAAAATTAGTTATAAATATGGTAAAGATGTAGGTGTAAAAGGTAGAACAGATAGGTGAAGTAGATATGGTATAGGTGGGGTATAGTAATATGTAAAAGGGATAAAGGGATAGATAATTGATAAAGATAAACAATAAACATAGAGGTAATCACCTGTCTCATTGAAACAAAACGGATAACTGAGAGAAAAGGGGAAAATCAGGTATAAAAGTGTCTCCCACCTCAGGAAGGGTTTGTTGTTAATTGTTGCTTAAAGGCGTAAAACCCTCTGGTCATCAACGCCTATGGCATGATAAAAGTAAAAAAAATAAATAAAAGTAAAAAAAAATAAATAAATAAATAAAATAATTAAAAAAATCAAAGAGGAATTATAATTTATAAAGAAGGCGATGTACTTTTAAAAATTCAAATAGCTGCGATGGTGGTGTAATGTTTTTTTATAATATATAGATAGGAAAACTGGCAGAAACATCTGATCTCTTTGAGTAATGTATCAAATTTTTTTCAATTTGATTCAAATTTCAAATTATTAGAGTTGAATATCTCCCCCTTCAAGGAACCACCCTGAAGGCTTTTAACTTAGGCCGAAACGTTAGCATACAATAAAATTAAGTTTTATCAGCATTGTACTTAGTTATCTAACCTTAACCACCAGAATACTTCTAATAAAATATCAAATATCTTAAATGAATATATCTTTAAAGATATAGATATTATCTACTGACATTCAGGATTTCATTATTTTTCAAATATTATTACAATAATATGTTAAAGTTATAATCGAGTTATAATTTGATTTTCTAAATGGATATCACTTCATCTATGTGATAACATCAATTATGCCGTGTCCATACTGACTAAATCAAATAAAATTAAAAATTGTTTAATGCTTAATACGAGAAATTAAGCAAATGAACGTAAAACATTAAATAAGAGATATATTTCTGAATGACTAGGTTGAAACATTAATTTACAAAAACTAACATCGTTATAAAATGTTCTACACTTAGTAAAGCGTACTGGCTCACTGTCATGGAGGGATAGAGGTGATAAAAGATAACGCCTAAAAATTTATAACACACAGTATCACGAACTTTTATCGTACTATGACTGTTTCGACTAATTTATAAAAATATATTCGCTTATAGGTGTTAATATAATGTTACCACAGCCTACCTTAATCTGTAAACCAATATTATTGAAAATATAATATGGGGTGGAAGAGTTCCCGCTTTATTACTTGCCACAGCTTTTGTCGTGGGGGCCCTGCGCTTAGTGTAAACACACCTGTAAGCCAATTTTTTAAAAAAGAAACCTGCTCTATGAAAAAGTATAGGAAAAAATAAATATGTTTCACTCTTCCAGGTAAGCTTTTTACAACCAATTCAAGGTGTGACGGAGAAACCCACCCCCGAAGCTTCCCCTCAAAGAGAACAATAACCTCGCTGATCCTAGCAAGCGTTTGTCCTGGCACGGACTGGAATACATATGCCAACATTGGCCTTGTGAGTTTAACGTCGCACGTGAGCGATTTCTTCCGAAGGACAATGAGCTTGAAAAGAAAGCGGTGTAGAGAGCGCAGGTAGTGACGAAATAACTTAGAACCCCATAGTACAAGAGCCGGAAAGAAAAAAAAGGTAGTTATCTCACCCCAATTTTTTATTACTTAAATAAAACCTATTTATAATTACTAGTCAAAATTGATGAGTCCAGCCAAGAATAGGAAGGGGAAATAAAAAATGGCGGCTGCTTCAAAACCTTAAAGAAACATTAATTTTTCATTCGGAGATCTATATCTTAAAAACTACCAACAACACTAGAAAATCTAAGAGAACATTATTTAAAGAAGAGTAAATTTGCTGAAATATTAGCTCTAAAAGAGCTATTTACGTCCAATAGCTCTCGAGATATAGCTTTTTAAAAAAGCAAAATTTCTTAAAAATCTACTGAAAGATTAGTAGTTAGTTAATTTATGTTGAGAAATCTATATCTCAAGAACTATGTGACGTACAGATGTCTATTAGCATTCAAATTAAAGCTAGTTGAATGGACTATAAAGAAGTTTATGACCTTTACCTTCATAGGAATAGTAGTTTTCATAATATTTGCTAAAATAAATTGGTTTATAGTTGTTCGGACAATAAATTTGATTCATGAAAAACTGTATTTCAGAAACCATTGGACGTACCGATGTCTGCCAGCGCTCAAATTAAAGCTAGTTAATGCTTGGAGAAGTTTGTCGGGAGGTGCGGTCAGCAAAGAACAACATAACTAAACAAAACCATATTTATTTATTTTATGCCGACGTTTCGACCTGAATTTCAGGTCTTCATCAGGGCTATAGAACAAAAGAGATAACAACAACATTTAGAGTAACATACAATTAAAAAGGAATAGTATACAAACAAATTTAGAATTGTACAAAATATTGAATTAAATCATAAATGATATTTATGATGTTATATATTTATATTGATAAATCCATGATATTTATAATTAATATTCTACAAAAGATTTATTTTAAAAAATATATATATTTCTGTTAAATATATATAAATTAGGTTGTTTTCATATTTAGATGGGCTGAACTTATCATTTAACTCAATTAAAATGAAATTTTATGTTTGTTTATTATTATTTTATTACTGTATTCCACCTTTATATTTCCGTGTATGCTTCATTTTTATGATTTTTATACCATTAACTATATCTTGTTTAATATATTATAGTGACCTTTGATTTCATAAGTTTTTCGTCCAATCAAATACTATAATAAAAGCTAATTCAATTAAAAATAAACAATGGACATTCAGAGTAAGTATACAATTGCTATAAAGATATACAGAAAGCGAACAATCGATAAATTATTATTCCTTTTAAAAAGAATTGGCTGACTCATATATTCCACGGATGCAATTTGTAGCTTGTTATAAAGATTTCATCTTTTAACAATAGCACCGTATTTCCCGAAGGTAAGTTGTTGTTTTGTTATTGGAATAGAAAATCATCATTAAATTGAGCCGTCAGAACTGGGCGAGGTGGGAGAGGGCTTACACAATCTTCATCAGCATTATTAATCAATCACTGGGACCTCGGGTCTTGATTCTCTTTTTAAAAATTCATATCACGATTTCATCAAGTTCAACTCTGTATGTGTGGACGGGTGAGTCTAAAGTTCAAAAATCCCTTGGGATAATTATAGAAGAATTACTATAACGGATCCCTTTCACTCTGTGTGGCAATGGGATTAGCTCACGTGGTCATTGGAATAAGAAAATTTAAAAAAACAAAAAAATAATATTCATAAGTTTAATGTTTCATTTTGAAATTATAATAGATTTCATGAGGTAGGGATGAAGATGGTAGGGAAATGCGGTCAAAATAAAACACAAATAAGTTGAAATAACTTATTTGTTATATTACGTTTCGGCCAGACTTTCTGCCTATATCAGGGCTAGGAATAAAGAACAAGTTAACAAACAAATAAAAAAGAAAATATAAACAGAATGACACAAAGTATATAATTGTACAGAATGAAATTATCAAATTAAAATGAAAAAAGAAATGGAAAATAAAATGTATATACAGGTAATTGAATAAATAATTAAAAATAACATAATTAAGGAAAGATAAAAATTTGAAGTTATATAATGCAAAGGAGTATGAATATATTAGTTTATTAATAATTCAAAAATTACTAAGGGGCAGGTGCGGATTGTGGTCAAGAAAATCGATTAAGAAATAATTTCAATCCATTTAAAAAAAACTAGCAGAAAAAATCAAATTAAAGATAAATATAAAATTATTGTTAAGATAATAGATAACAAATAATAAAAGTAATAACTTAGGCAGTATTTCAGAATAAATATAAGTCTATAATTAGAACAAGAGCCCGGTGGAAAAAAAAAAAAGTTAGTTATTTCACCCCAATTTTTTATTACTTTAATGAAAACTACGTATAATTGCTATTCAAAATCTATGAGTCTGCCAATAATTATGAGAGATAGTTGACCGTGGATGACTTGTACGAGGAGAAGATGGTTGGGGGTGCGGTCAAAATGAAACACAAATAAGTAAAAAAGGATATAAAAACAGAATGATATAAAGTGAATAATTTTACAGAAAGTAATCAATAAAATGAAGTGATGAGAGAAGTGAAAAATAAAATGTATACATAGGTAATTGAACAAGTAGGTAAAATAACATAATTAATAATTATTTTACCTACTTCTTCAATTACCTATGTATACATTTTATTTTCCACTTCTCTCATCACTTAATTTTATTAATTACTTTTTTTAAAATTATTCACTTTTTGTCATTCTGTTTATATTTTTTATTTTTTTTTATACTTATTGGTTGTTATCTTGTTTTGTTCTTAGCCCTGATGAAGGCTAAAAACTCTAACCGAAACGTTGGCACAATTAAATAAGTTATATCAACTTATTTGTGTTTTGAATAATATTTAACAATAAATAAAACATGTTTTGGCTTCTCTTGTAAAATTCATTTTTGTGACTAACAATAATTATTATCGCAGTAAACTAAAATTTTTGAGTCCAGGACCAATTAGCTCTCAAAAATTATAAATAAAATAAATAAAGCATGTTTGGCTTCTAAATAGAACTTGATGATCGTTTAACAATAGTGGGAATCCACCATGGCGTTAAAGCAAGCTTTTACACTAACAATGGTAACCGTTCGATATTTCTGAACTAATCATCCTAATTTTTAACTTGACATATTAATATTTATACATTCATATAATTGAATATCCATCGGAAATAAAAACTCTAAAAACAATAATGTAGATTTATTAAGGTAATCTCAAGCCTAAATTCGCTGGAGAATATCACAAATAACAGTTATTCATGTCACCGTTTCTTATTTCTTAGCTTATTATAGTTATATAAATACCAGTTACGGTAGATATCTTTCCCCTTATAAAGAATGATCAGAACTTTTCAATCCCAGCAAATATCGCTGAGAAATCTTCTGGTTCTCCAAGATCTTACGAGATGTACGTAGACAGGTGTCGGAGCAGGAGGAAACAAAGCACATGTTGAACACGGGTTACACTCGCTGAAACGTGTGAACAGGCGTAAAACCAGATTACCAGAGTCTGTTACATAACAGTTCCTCTCTGTGTCACTGGCTAATGGTTACAAAGAGACGGAAACACTTTATAAAGTCAAGTGGGCAAGAACGGTCACGATAGTAGAAACCGTTTCAACTGACCCTGCGCCGTGCGTCCGTAAGCTCTGCCCCTCCACTAGAAGTTCAAATGAAGAGATGTCCACTTATCAAAAAAAATATATTTGCAAACATTTCAAATTCACCTGATGTATTAAATCCTGCCATTACTATCCTGTAATATCGGGCCAGATCCACATGTTTGGTACTTGGTACTACGCAAACCCTATACAAACTCTTCGTAAACGTACAAAGTAACAAATACTAGAAATACAGGAGCCCGATGCATAGAACCCAGCACATAAAGCAACATTTGCAAAATATTTAAAAAAAAATTAACTTCTACCTCACCTAACATATAAACACATTTCTGGGCTCTGTTTCATAATAAAGTACAAACTAATACTATTAGCCTTTTCGATTTAACTTAATACAATTACACTGATTTGTACAATAGTAACTAGTACTTTAGTACTTTTTAACTCCAGTAGTACTTCCTATTATGAAAAAAATAAGCATTAGGGTGATTAACACGTTATTTCGATACTTGTATTTTGCACTAATGCTATTAGCTTTCATTAAGAAACAGGGCCCTGGCGGTCCTAAAATTCTTGCTAAATAGGTAATCAATTTAATAAAAATAACGAATCCAATATTTGTTACCTTAATGTTCCCTATGTAACCGCTCTATCCCGAACCAGATATCACTCCTTCCATTATAAACTCCCTAACCAATCAAAACCTCTAGTTTCTAACCTTGTACCCTCTTCCATTCCTGACAATCCTCCGAGGCGCCTGAAAAGAAGATGGGCACGAGACCTGCTAATGTAAAACATAATTAGAGTGCTTTCCAATGGGTAGTTTCTTTACACTCCAATTTAACCGAGATCAGATTTACTAAATGTATTATAATGTACAGTTATAAATAGCAATAAATAAATATTTTTAAAAAAATTGTATTTTCTTAATTGAATTATTAATTTTATAGCTAGAAATTAATTAATATTGTACTTAACACATAATATTTTCATAAATGTATATTTCTCCTATGTTAGATAAAAAAGTGTACGGACAAATTTAATAAACAAGATTTTAAAGGACTAATTAATAGAATTTAAAAAAATATTAAACCTTAGACTAGAGTTTACTATAGATTCCGAACGTTGTAAAAACTATTTAAAACATGGAGAGCACAAATGAACATCTGTTCACAGTTCCCAAACAATAGCAAGTAAACACAAAGGTGTAGGGGCTTCACTACCGCTTGTCTCATAGTCTTTTTTGTGCCCTATTACCGAGGCTAGAGCCTACCCACAAATTTAGGCAAGCGTATAGCAGCCATCAAACAAGCTTCCGAGAGTTCCTTAACCAATCGTTTAGTAAATGTGTTAGGAGCTTCTTCATAGTTGAGAAAATGCTTGAAGCGTTGGGAGTTCATTTAGCCGACATGACGCTACACCTGCTGAGCCACATGTAAACACAACCTCTTATCGCTATGTAAATAATTTCGGGGATGCAATAAACTGGTTATCATATCGTGCTGGTGGCCTAGCCTATAGATAATAATGTTCCAAGATGTTTTTTCAATAAAAAAAAAATGATCAATGCATACAAAAACGCAAATCTGTAACTCAATATACAAAGGATATCCCAATACAAAAGAAAAATACAATATCTAGACTGAAGAGTAGATGTTACTTTAAGTTGATTTTTTTTTTTTTAATATTTTATAAATTTATTATTATATTTAGTATTTTCTTCTATTTCTTATTTTTTTTTATAATTTAATTTATATATTTTTAAATATGGTGTGAGTGAGCTCTATGATACCTATTACTATTGTCTATAAATATAATACAGAACGCAATATTACAAAATAAAAAAAAATAATGCAGAAGAGTCAATCCTAGAATTTTCCTAACAATAACTAGCTTAAAATTTTCAGGAGAGGAAATGATCATATATCTCTAAATAAAAAAACATATTGGTATGAGAAATTAAAAATTAAATATCTAATTTTAATAATATTTTATCTGTAAAATCTATGGATTTAATTAGAGTATATCTATATGGATTATAAAATATCTAATTTTAATAATATTTTATCTGTAAAATCTATGGATTTAATTAGAGTAATGTTTATAGAATCATATTTATTTTTCTTGAATTTATTTTTGAACGTATTATGTTTTTATATGTCAATAGCCATTTTCTGGAAAAATACTGTTGTCATTATTACCTTGTTGCCATTGAATGTGACAGATTTTAGTATTTTAAATTAAATAAAACTTATTACATAAGTTATAATCGCTTTATTTATTATTTTTCTTAAACAATAGAAATCTAAAACACACTAAAAATATTGTTTGTGTGATAAATATTTTGAGTTTTTTTTTTTTTCATTTACGCATGTAAATAATGTTAAATGAATTCAGGTAAGGCCTTTGATTGCTACAGCCTGAATTGAAAATGATTATTATTAATTACATAGAGTGGAACAACTGAAAAAAAATTAAAATTTTATTTGACCATTAGTTAGTAGATTTTATAATTATTAACTAATTTCATCAAATTTTGGACATTTCGACACTTTCAGTGATCCCCTTTACATTATATGAGCTGAAATTCGTAATATAGGGTTGTTTTTTAGTTAGAACAATACTATAGAAGTGGGTGTAAATTTAATTCAAAATTTTGTCCATTTTAGTGATTAATAATTAGTTAACAAAAAAAAAAAAAAAGGTTTTCACTAAAATTTCGAAATGTCCCCTAAATATTATTATGTTTTTATTGATTAAAAAAAAGTGTATATAGTGATTAATACCAGCAGAATATTATAATTAATACTTCTGATATACAATTATTAAAAGAAATGAAATTATAATTATACGATTTTTTCATAAACTACTTATACACTGACCGGAGGTCCCCTAGGGAAAGCTTGCGGTAGTTTTTAGTAACCGGTGAGCCCCGTCGAAGTTTTATTATGTTCCAGGTCAGTACCGTCGCCCCAAAGGCTTTGGTTAACAAAAGGTCAGGGTACCCTTTCATTGTGACTGAGCTCAGCACTGGATTTATTGCTCACTCCGGCAATATTCCAGCAACTCACTGCCGCTTCGACTCCGGCACGATCTGATGCAACGCTTAGGAGTTACGAAATGTCGTCGTGTAAGGTACCTTGGTGTAGCAAGGCAACAGAAAAAAAATTTCCGGATTTACGTCAGAAGTAGTAGTGGATTTAACTAGGTCTAAAGCCAAGAAGTATCATTTTTTAGTAATATCATATATATATATATATATATATATATATATATATATAATGTTGAATTTTAAGTATAAAATCATTATGAAATGAATAATTTCATTAAATGTTTGTGCGGACGAACAATGACTCAAACTGAAAATTTTCAGGAGAAGAAATGATCATATATCTCTAAATAAAAAACATTTTACTGCTATGAGAAGATAAAAATTGAAATATCTAATTTTTAACTATATTTTATCTGTAAAATTTAAATTTCTTAAATTCAGAGGTATATTTAGCTCAATATACTTATTTATGTTATTTTAATCTTTGTATTATTTTTTTTTGTTTAATTTTTATCTTTGTGTTTTTTTTTTTTTTAACAATAGATTTTAAATGAAAAAAAAGACTATGTTGGGTTTCATGTATGTATATTTTTCACTATTATTGAAATGTGTAAATATTTTTTATACCTTTGAATTAAATAAAATTGTATGTGCGATAGAAAAAAGAGAGAATATTTTTATAATTGAAATAATGATACAAATTAAAGGAAGGATAAAGGGAAGAAAAAACAAATTAAAGAAATAATAAATAATAAAAATAAAAAATAAATCTTGTATAACTTTAGTACATAATGCAAACATTTTTATAATGTAACAACATAAAAATAATTATGCTGTGACTATTTATATTAAAAGGATTCAAAAAAAATTTTGCTTCACAATGAAATTGGGCAGCACAAAATTTTTAATAAAGTGTTTTTCTATCTGCTTTCAAATTTCAATCAATTTTTGGTAGGATATTTTACCATAATTTATGCAGTTTGAAACAGGTGATCAAATTTTAAATTTACCAATTTTTTATTTTTACAAATAATTGGTAGGGTATTTCTCTTTCCCGCAGCGACGTCCCTATGATAAGAAACATGTGTTCTAGTGTTTTTTTTAACATTAATAGATTTTAAATAAAAAAAAAAAAAAAAAAAAAGGTAATGTTGGATTTTATGCATGTATTATATATTTATATTTTTCATTATTATTGAAATGTTTATATAATTTTTATACGTTTGAATTGAATTAAATTGTATGTGCGATAGAAAAAAGAGAGAACATTTTTATAATTGAAATAATGACAAAATTATACAAATTAAAGGAACGCTAAAGGCATGAAAAAAAAAATTAAGTAAAGGGAGATATAATAAATAATAAAAAAGAAAAATAAATCTTGTATAACTTTAGTACATAATGCAGAAATTTTTATAATGTGAAAATATCAAAATAATTATTCTGTGACTATTTATATTAATAGGAATAAAAAAAATAATTATGCTTCACTAGTCATAAGTATGCTGTGTATAAGGCAACCCAAGTGTTTTCTCTCTGCTTTCAAATTTCAGTAAATTTTTGGTAAAATATTTTACCATAATTTATGCAGTTTGAAACAGGTGATCAAATTTTAAATTTTAAATTTTTTTCAAATAATTGGTAGGGCATTTCTCGTTCCCGTTGCGACGTCCCCTATACTTAATAAAAAATAAAATCAAAGAAGTGCTCACAAGATCACAGTTCCACCACCTACAGTTATAAGGTGTTTACTAAATCAATACTAAACAGATTTGTTTGAGCATAACATTACCCATACTATCTCCCACCTAGTAACACAATGCATAACTTCCTCACAGTGGTGTAGGAGTAGCCAAATGCTCTGCTTAAGGTGGGCCGTTCCTTACACAACCAGGTCAGGTCACTCTGCCATGGAGCTATGTAAATAAACAGACCTTGGATTATGAACAGTCTAGCATAAATATTAGCCTGGAATAAAACTCAGTTCGGCAGAACGGCGACCTTAAAAATAACGAATGCTAGAGAACGGTACTAATTAGCTTTGCATGCGGAACGCCCGCCGATATTGCCATCCCTTTCAACCCCAGCATTTATTATTGCACAGCGAATTCGTTAAACGTGATGATTAAATACCAGCTATTAATCAACGTCTGAGCGTTCTTTGTTAGCGATTTACCATGTCACATCCTGTTGGGTCACAGAAATAAATCTATCACATTAACGACAATTGTACGATTAAATATAAGTTAATTATTCCTACTTGCGCCTATTAGTTTAAAATTTCTATTTTATCAATTGATCAAGTGGTTCAGAAATAAAGAGAGTAAAATGTACTGTATAGGTTTCGTGTCGAACTGTTTTTCTTCAAAAATATATAAGATAATCAGCATATTAATTCTTTAACTAATGCTAGACAAAAATTTGTTGTTTTGGATAAAAAAGGGAAAAATTAAAGAGGGGTGGTGGGAATTGGTCCAAGTGAGTTCGAGAGATATGGACATATTAAATTATCTCCTATTGGCCATTGGGTAAGTAACAGAGTGAAGGGATATAAAAATAAATAATGTCAATATTTACTACTAAAAGGTGTAGATCTTTGATATAAGGACATATGGAATTGAGCTCTGGGGCTCCACCAAACTATCAAATTCTTCCCGCATCCAATCCAAAATCCTTGATGCTCCTTATTACGTTACAAATAAACTCATTCACAAAGATCTTAACATCCCATTCGTTGCAGATTTGACCCAAAACAGATATGCGTCTTTTCATTCCAAACTCCTTAACCATCCTAACCCATTAATTCTTGATTTTTCATCCTTAACAATCCGTGATAATCCTCCGAGGCGTCTGAAAAGAAGATGGCCACGGGACCTTCTAATTTAAATTAATGTTTGAAGTACCACCAATGGGTGATTCCTTCCCAAGATTTTCAAGTGTATATGAAACGTACAACATATTTACTTATTCTATTATTTTGTACAGTTGTAAATTACATTGAATGAATAAAAAAAAAAGTTAATGAATTAAGTTCAACTTTCAGATTATCCCAATCAAAGAGAATACTAAAATTTAAAAATAATTAATAACATCTAATGTAGTATATTAATATTCCATAAATGCATTGCATTTCTTCAATAAATGCATCCCTTAGTACACAGCAAATTTTAAATAAATTAATATTCCATAAATGCATTGCATTTCTTCAATAAATGCATCCCGTAGTACACAGCAAATTTTAAATAATCTTATCATAATAAATAACCGATCATTTTTTAAATAAAAAGAGTTAATCTTATCCCTAATTACCTTATTTTTTTTTTATAAAAAGTGAAATTCGAATTAAGTGTTACATTAAAAATAATTACGGATGAACATGTAGTCTTTCATAAATATGTTATAATATTCAAGCATTTTAACTGGCAGCTCACGCCTAAATAAAAAGCAATTGTCTTTCTTACTTTCTTCGAAGATCAGCCAGAAAAATAAATGAACAAAAAAAAAAAAATTCCAAAGAGTAGCCATGTAAATTCAAAAATGTCTTTCGATTCAGCACGTTATACTGTCAAGTGGGTCTGGTTCTGATTTAAACAAAACTCAATCAAAGAGAAAACTAATTTACATTTCTTGCAACGGTGTTCTCAAATAATCGGTTACAAGCCGGATAATATGCTCCAGAAAACTAAAAAATTGCCAATAAATTGGGGACCGGTTGTTTGTCCCATAGAGGCATAGCAACACGAAGTGTGTCGAAATTGTTTCGCTACAACGAAATCGGTCGGTGTCGGATGTTTCATTGTATGCAAACTGAATCATTTGTAAAAGATAATAGGATTAAATATGGTTTTCAAGATTTTTTCGTTAAATCTATAATTGTACCGAAGTCTCCGCCAGGAAATAACATTTCGTAACCGGTTTAGTAACTATTGACAATCGATAAATCTTCCTTGTTACAACTCTGAGAGTTCCATGTAACCATGACTATTCGCGTTTTATGAAATCGATAAAATTTCATAATATATGTATATGTGTGAGTTTTTGAGTCGGTAGCTAAGTGGTAAGGCACTTTTCTACTAACTCCAAGTACCTGGGTTCAAATTGTGGCAGATAATTGAGTTGTGAGTTAGCCCTGTAGGTTCAGGAGCCCTGGCCCTTCATGGTTTGTAGCGGTACAAATTTCAAAAAAACATGAAGTTAGTTTCTAAGACTTTTTGTTTTGACGGATTTGATAAAACGTAGACATGTTAAATTCTTCTAATAAAGATATAATAGGGGTATTCATGATATTGTGTTAAATGTTGTAAATATAGCATTGTGAGCAGTCCTATTTAAAGTCATGTTAAATGGTAAATCCATAAGAGCTCCTAGCGGATTTTCTGAGCAACTTGTTTAGTAATCTTCCTTCCAAAACTTCATGTTACTGTTTACTTCTAAGTTTTGATTACAGGAATTTATTACAACATGCCTAAAATAAGTTATTATAATAAAGTTTGGCTACTGATTGTATTTTAAAAAGTCCAAAACACAAGACAAAAGAGAAAAAACACAACTACGAGTAAGTAACCTAACACGACAACAAATTAAACGGTGACAAGCTTAGCTGGTCTGTTTCGTGACGTCATTCTCCATTTAACAGACCTTGTAACAGACTCTCAGCCATGTTACATATTATATCGTTTTAACTTGGTAAAAGAAGGAAATATTTCTCCATTTAACATAATTTTTTCCATTTAACATGTTACATTAAAGATCATGAAAACCCCTAATGTTCAACCCCTTTCTTTGACACCACTAAAAGACCCAGATAGAAATGTAATTACATACTTACTGTAACCTTCATTATAGATTGCTAATGGATAAAATATAGTTATAACAGTACACGCACAATTCAAAACCAAAAATAATTATCTGGCAATTTATATCAATTGTATTACTAGTTAAACTTTCAGAAAACAAACTCAAGTTGAATAAAGAAAAAAATAACATATTCAATTCACCTCCTTAAAACTAAACCTATTATTCCATTTTAAATTTTATCCAATTATTAACAGTGGAATCAACTTTGACCAAACTCGTTCCTTGAAAAAGGTCCCTACCTTAATATAGGAAATATTTCTCCATTTAACATAATTTTTTCCATTTAACATGTTACATTAAAGATCATGAAAACCCACAAACTCAAGTTGAATAAAGAAAAAAATAACATATTCAATTCACCTCCTTAAAACTAAACCTATTATTCCATTTTAAATTTTATCCAATTATTAACAGTGGAATCAACTTTGACCAAACTCGTTCCTTGAAAAAGGTCCCTACGACAGATCTTTCCTTATCAGACTCTCGGTTATCCAATTATAAAAGGACAGAACCAGAATCAATCCGTTTCTGCTGTGTTTATATTTCTTTTATTCGTGATTATTCCAATACCTCATTCCTTACCTGCATTTATCAATTTCATTTTATTCCTTTTAATTGCTATACCCAAACTGACTAAATGATCAAAGTATATAATGAGTATATCACATAGCAAATACAAAAAGAAGGACAAGAAAGTTATGGAATGGTGAAGGACAGAGGAAAGAGAGGAGAAGGAAGACACGGCATAATCTTATTCCAACATAACACTTAGTTGGCACCTAATTCGCTTCACGCTCTTGCCTAGCCAACATCTGTGACCGCTCGGCAGTTGTTTTGTTTAATGACTTGTGTAATTGTTCTAATTAACAGTCAACTGTTTGATAACATTTCTACAGTAGTTAATTTCATTACACACAAGGTGAATTACTTTAAGTCTATTCTGATGGTAACACGATAAAGCAATGTGCAGTTTTCTTAAAAGTGGAACGTCGGACAGGGAAAGTTTAAGAGGAACTTTGATTCGACTCCAGGAAAACTAGGATCGGTATAAACAACCCTTGCTTCTATTATTGGCACAACTCGGGTAAACATCCCCCTAGGAAAGATAGTCCATAAAACTTTGCAACAAAATAGAGCAACTACTCTCAAAGGAAAAGATTTATGTCGAAGGATATTATTTCTGCCAGGAACCCTACACATGAACTCCATGAACTGACAAATTATCAGATAACACATGACACTTTGAAGACTTAAGCTGAACGGATTCATTTGATATTGGTTGAGCCCTCACGTACATGCGGGATGTTATAAAATAATAAATAAAATTATCAAACAACAGAAATCAAACTATGCGTGGCCAACCCCAACTTCTGTCTTAGGGCAAAGGGGTTAAATATTTGAAAATTAGGTTGCTTAAAAGTGCATTCTGAGGCACTTTTATGATACATTTAGACGTAAAATTCTTTTAAATAACACTAAGACATCAGGAAACGTAAACAATAAAACACATTTAACAAAAATTCCTTATAATATACGTGCTACCCAAGACCAGAGCTCTCGGGATCCAACTGGGGAACCTCCAGCCGTAAATGTCGTAGAGAAGAGGTCACACGAGGCTCACGCACTCTTATCTTATCTCAGAACAAACGCCTCCAAAATGTCAATATTGTAACAATTTGACAATTAGCTATATTTTCCAGGAATGCCTATATTTCAATGTCATACCTCAATAGCTTAGGATTACAGTCGAATATTTCAAAAACCCTTACCGACGAAAAATAAAAAAAATAACAAAACAAATGTAAGCCAAATTAAATAAGAAATTAATGACGTTGAGACCAGTTCTACGCCATTTAATAAAAACAAACAAAACCACTGATCTAGTTGAACAACTAATTCCACCTCAAATCGCATGGGAACAGAATCTTTGAACCGAAATATCATAGGGTGAAGGGGAATACCTTTTTCACTACAATGATGATACAATGAACTCTCGCTAATCCAAACCACTCTTAAAAAAAAAAATTATTTATGTAAAAGATATATACATGCATTCAATAAAACCTCACATCAAATCCGTATATGACCTAATTACGTGCTGAGGCTTAAATAATCTAGTTAGAAATTACATTTTTTTTTTTTATTTGAAATAAAATACAAATTTTATATAAAAATTTGGAAGTCTGTTTTTTTTTTTTTTTTTCAATTTCTCTATAATTAACCTTTTCATGAAATCTTCAGTGCGAAACTGTATTGTTAATATAATGGTAGTTCGCGCTATTAAAAAAAAATTGACAATAAGTTTTAAGGAAAAGGTAATGTAAATAAATAAAAAGATTGTTTTCAAAGAAGCATTTTAATAAACTCTGAACACTCTCCATCACTTCGGAAAAACATATTTTATGTAACTTTTGTTTTGTTCATGTTTGAATTTTCAGATTCAATTGAAGTAGTAGATGCGGTCACAGGCCCCAAACAGTGGCTAATTATTGTTATAATAATTTAATGTAAATACATTTATAATTTTTGTTTTTAAATTATTTGTTATTTATGAAGTGACTTTCCCCTTCCCCTCGTTCGGTAATCCTAATTTTTCGCTAATCCCTTGGTTTTAATTAGGATTAGCGAAAGTCGACTGTATGTTGTTACCGCTCTATCTCAAAATTTATAATTTATATTTTCCTCGAAATTCTGCTTCACCACCAAGATACAAGATGCAACTGAGGAACCGACTAGAATTTTAAATCGTGCGTAAGACTTTCACAACATCCAACCAAGCCCTGTGAAAGTTACAGTGACAGCCGGTTCCTTACCTTACACATACCATGTCCTCTACTTTCTGGTTGGAGACAACATTTTATAACATTTCCGGGCAATGTGAAAGATTGTAGAAACCATCAGCCACAAATAAAACGGTGCTGATTAATATTAATGAGTTTCGAAACTGCATTTTTACAAACATCTGGCAGATATCGTAATTTAACAACACGCAAAAAGCAGGTACAAAAGGAACTGTAACTGCTAATTATTGTAGGAACGATAACGCTGATGATCGATTCAACTTCAATTATTATTGCCGTGTTGACAATTCGATTTGAATTAATGACAACGTGAAGATGTCAACCGGAGGAAACAATGAAGCGAGACGTCTATGCTGATTTCTCCACCCATATGCCACGGTCTTTATCAATGATTTATAGCGAGTCATGCTTGACTGATGGAAAGGCAATGCCTCACAAAGGGGGTTATGAAATTTTGCTTAAAGTTGAAGGTAAGATTGTTAATGGTAGTATCAAAATTAAATATATCATTGAAATGACATTTTTCGAAAATAAATAGTTTTTACCTTATTCCTCCTACAAAACCAACATTAATCATTTATAAATATTAATATAATATTTGTCTGAATCAAAACTGGAACCAAGAACTTACATTAAAGTTTCAAAGAGGAAAGTTTAGTATTCGGATGAGCCAATACTAACCTAAATC
The DNA here is from genome assembly GCF_000696795.3 of Halyomorpha halys. Classification (NCBI taxonomy): domain Eukaryota; kingdom Metazoa; phylum Arthropoda; class Insecta; order Hemiptera; family Pentatomidae; genus Halyomorpha; species Halyomorpha halys. The sequence continues at coordinate 631,046 of NW_027106234.1, read as the reverse complement.
TTCTACTCTAACAGATGGAACCAATGTTATGAGAACACTTTAACGTTCTGTCCATCGCATCCTCTAGGAGTTGAGGCATTCTGTTTTTGACAGAGTTGTCAATGATGTAATGGTCGTCTGGAAGAGACGAAGGTAAGATGGCTCAATGATGAAGACAAGGTGACCCCTAAAGGTTTTGACAACAAGAAATCGATATTATTACCTTTTAGATGCGGCGTAGATAGGGACAGTAACTTTAAATTTCCTAAGCATTACTTAGCTATCTTTAACGTAACATCAACGCTACTATTATACAAATAAATAATTAATTGCACAATGAAAATTGAATGGAGTTTAGTCTGACAGAAAAGCATGTAGCAAAGCAGTTTAGTCTTCAGTACCCACAAATCCGAGGGGTTATCCCTCACATCGAGAATCTCCATTGAAATCAGTTTGAAACTATTATTAAAAAAAATATATATTCATATTATCCTGCAAAAGTAATATATTGTAAAAATCATCACTTGATTTTGTTGCGAGCAAATCATACTTTGGATTTCATATTACCACAGCAATTATTTAGATTAATTATTATTCATCAAGTTCCATCAAAACGTGAGGTGGCCAGAGAACTGCAGGATGCCACACACTACGCAGGTATGCCAGTGGTAATTAATGACCAGCCTTTCCTCTCAAGCTTCTATTTCGACTATCCAAACTGTATGGCCGGGAAGCAGGTAGCTACACCTTTTAGAAATCGACGTTCCTTTCAAGGAATTACACGTTCTAGTCATTGTCAACTAATCCATTGGTACGTTGTAGCATAACGTAGTTCTACCCAGTACAAGAGAACCATTCTGAGCTAACCACATCCAATCAGGTGCCGGCAACGTAAGATTGTCGTGGTCGTTTTCCTTATGGTCAGATGATTAGTGATCAACTCACGCCACTGACTATACACCCTTGCTTCATCAAATGACCAGCCTTATCGAGCTCGTTGGTCCCATACCAAGCAGAGTGCAGCGGAATATAGAGAACAATTATGCCTAAATACTATATAATATTTATTAAATAAATCTATCTCTTAATAGCCAACACCAAGAAGATTGGTATCTGATTCTGAACCTAACAGTGTGCTCCAATTGACTTGATGTCAGTAATTGATGAGAGAGAGAGAGAGAGAGGG
>NW_027106234.1:629094-629691 GCF_000696795.3 Halyomorpha halys | reverse complement strand
TGAGGGGGAGGGAGTACATATATAATACATATACAATACATATATTTACATGATATAATAAAAAAAATGTATTTCCAACCGTTTCCTTTTACAATCAATACTCGTCTACACACTAAATATACACAAATTTTTTATTTATTTTTTTTATTAGTTATTTTGTGAAATTACTTCTTCCTTATAAATGCTTCCACCACGATATATAACCATTTTTGATTTCCTCCCGAATACAATCCTTACAGTCCAAAATCCTTCGTAAAATCCTTAATGCACTGGACAAATCAAGTCATCTATCAGGACCCTCAATGTTTCATATGTTGCCGATATCGCCAGAACCAGATACCAATCCTTCCATGATAAACTTCCCAACCACCCAAACCCACTTGCTTCTAACCTGGCTTCTCCTTCATTACCTAGTAATCCTCCTAAGCGTCTGAAAAGAAGATGGCCTCGAGATGTTCTCCTCAAGAAATGTTATTGGAGTTCTATCAATGGGTAGATTCTCCAACTGTTTATATTATGTTATTTTATCACTAACAACAAATTTACTAGTTGAATATATTTTTATACAGTTGTAAATAACAATAAATAAATTATTTT